>NW_026727984.1:0-31016 GCF_029784015.1 Lycium ferocissimum | reverse complement strand
GTGGGGAATGGGGAGGGAAAGGGTGTGCCCCGATTCGAAGGGCTTATCATCCGGACGCGGGATCCCCGGGGGGGATTTATGGGGGGGGCCGTCGCGGCGTACTTTTGTATATATATTTGTATATAATATGATATACTTGGGGACACCGTCGGGGAGGGGAGGGAGAGCCGATGAAATCGGCGTACGTAATCGTGAGCAAAAAGCACCGTTTTTCGAAAAGTATCTCGTTTTCTATGTACAAAAAAAAATAAAAACACCGTGTTCGTAAAAAAGGAAAAGCTAGGCATGCATGGCCTCCGCCCCGAGTGGCACTTACGGTGGTGTTACTCTTATTCTACGACAATGTCTATGTTTCCATATAGTTATTACTGCACAAAATACCGTTTTACTCGTGATATGCTTTCTGGCGGCCTTCTTATCGTTGTTACATCGTTCGTGTCTTACATACTCGCACATTGCTCGTACGACCCCTCTTCTTCGGGGGGCGCGTTCATGCCACGCGGTACACCTGTACGGATCGAAGTCAATATAGAAGATGTTCCGGTCGAAGTTGGCAAGCTCCATTTGGCCGGGAGAAGCCGAGTCGAGTACACGTGCCAGAGTCCCGATTACGGTAGAGACTTTGCGGTACGTAGTCGTGGGTTTTGGGAGTCACTTGCATTATGACATGAGTATTGTATAGCTACATATTTTAATTGATTTAAAGACATCGAAAGAGTCTTATTATATAAGAGTAATCTTATTAAATACGTTTTGCTTTAAAGTTTCAAAAAAAAATTTCGGTGACGTGATAAGAGTCGAGGGTTCGCTTGGCCCTAGGTAAGGGTCGGGTGCCCATCACACCCTGATCAAGATCGGGGTGTGACATTAGCGGGTTCGCTCGGCTCCGAGTATGGGGTCGGGTGCCCATCACACCCTAGTAGAATCGGGGTGTGACAGCTATGTTGTCTATTGCGATGCTTCCGGTGTTGGGCTAGGATGTGTATTAATGTAGCATGGAAAAGTCATTGCTTATGCCTCGAGATAGCTGCGGAAACATGAAAAGAACTACCCAACCCATGATCTCAAATTGGCTGCAGTTGTTCATGCATTAAAAATATGGAGACATTATTTGTATGGTGTGCATGTTAATATCTATACAGATCACAAGAGTCTTCAATAGATTTTCAAACAAAGGGAGTTGAATCTGCGGCAAAGGTGGTGGTTAGAATTATTGAAGGATTTTGATGTGAATATTTTATACCACCCTGGGAAGGAAAATGTAGTAGCCGATGCGCTTAGCCGCCGATCAGTGGGTAGTTTATGTGAAGTTCCTTCGGCGAAGAAAGAATTGATTCATGAGCTCCACCAACTAGCAAATCTCGGAGTACGTTTAATTGATTCAGGTGATGCAGGAGTTAGTGTTAATGAACCCACAGTTTCGTCCTTAAACATGGAGGTAAAAGAGTGACAATATGAAGATCCTCAATTGAGCCATTATAGGGATGTATGTCATGCAAAGGAGAAGTCTCCATTTGAAATTTCTATAGATGGAATTCTTAGATACTGAGGCAGGCTATGTGTGCCGAACGTTGCAGAATTACGACGTCGAATTCCAGAAAAAGCTTATTATTCTCGGTATTATGTTCATCCAAGAACAACGAAGATGTATCATGATCTGAAGTTGATGTATTTGTGGGATGGCATGAAAAGAGACAAAGCAGAATTTGTAGCCCAATGTCCAAATTGCCAGCAAGTGAAGATAGAACACCAAAAGCCAGGAGGATTATTGCAAGCAATGGAAATTCCTACTTGGAAATGGGAAGTGATCAACATGGATTTCATTGTAGGATTTCCTCGTTCCCGAGGCAAATATGATTCTATATGGGTGATCGTGGACAGACTCATGAAAGCAACTCATTTTCTTCCTGTCAGAACCACATACTCAGCTGAAGATTATGCAAGGTTGTATATCAAGGTGATTGTGAGACTTCATGGAGTTCCTGTTACACCTCGAAAATTTTTTCGTTGATGCACAGTAAATAGGCTAATGAGGAACATGAAGTATACAATGTCTCAATAAGCAAGAAATAGCAATTGATGACTCTAAATGAGATTTGAAAGACATTCGATGTTAGAGGAGAAAGTTGCCAAGAGAAGGCCATGTATACGATAAGTATCGGAAAGGATTCATGAGTAGTAAGTTGATGACAACTTAATGATGGGTTGGGGAAGAGTTATGACGCCCCTTAGATTGTTAATGAAGGATAAACAAGTGCTAAGAAGGTTCCATAAGGATTGGAGATCAAACGAGACGATGGGATCGAACTTGGTGTGGCAGTGAGTTTCACGGCCAGTTCCACGGCCCATCCCGCCAGTGTGTTCCACGGACCGTGGATGGGTCCGTGAACCCATGCCAGAGAAGCCAACCGATCGCAGAACCACGACTCGGGGCACGGATGGCACCGGGTTCCACGGACCGTGGAACAGCCTCCGTGGAACACCCGACGGGACCGAAATGTTTCAAGTCTTTAAATGAGTTTCCAACTTCATTATTTCATTCCCAACATCTCTCTACTTCTCTCTAAGACTTCTAGGGCTTCATATATATTTCATGAACAAGAATTCAAAGGGAATCAAAGGTTCTAATCATCAATACAAGTGAATCAAAGTAAGAGAACCCATTAAAGTTCTTCAAAAGCAAGGGAATCAAGTAAAGGAAAATCTAGGGTTTGGCTCAAGTGAGGTATATGCAACCAAGGTTCAATCCTACACCACCTAAGGTAAGTTTTATGATGTTTCCATGTTATTTAAAGTATTTGGAAGATGAAACACTTGTATTACAAAAGAATATAAGTAATGGATCATGAATGTGTGAATAGTGGCACTTTTGAGTAAACGTTTGGAACGAGTTATGATTCTTGATGCTTTATGAATATAATCATATTATAAATGATATTGAGAGTATGGAAATTGACATTGTATGTGAAGGAACGTGTTGTTGAGTTATGACTATGAATATGGAAAATTGAAGTGAATTGTGAAGTAAGGGTAATGTAGATGACTAAAGGCTATTATGATGATGTTGGGAATGTTGTTATTGATGTTTGGGAGTTGATATGTAATATGAGGGAAGTCGTATAAATAAAGGAGACGCTGTCCGATTTTCTCTAGAATTAGTCATGAATGCTAAAGCTATCCATCATCTAATATGAGTATACATTTCAATGAAGGTAGAACGTGAAGAAGAACGCTCAAGCGATAGAATAGTTGCACGAAAAGGTATGTAAGGCTAACCCTTCTTTCATAAGGCATGGTTCTTTGGCCAAATGTTCATCTTCTTATGAGTTCATGATACTCTCTAGTGATCCTAGCTCGAGAGGCTATTAAGCTAATGATGCTCAAATGATGTGATAGTACTAAGTTCCTTATATGACGAGTAATACTCTAAGGTAAGAATGTAATGAATGACTATAGTAAGAAGGCTAAGAGATAGATGTGAGCTAGTATGTATGTGTACTGCCCTACGAGAGGTTACCCCCGAGCTTATATGGCCGGGTAGAACATGATAGATATGTATATGTATATATATGTATGTGCGCCCATGAGAGGCTATTGTGAACCCCGAGCTTATAGGGCCGGGTAGAATATAATGAATAAGTACATCCATGTATAACGACGCGCGCGCACCACTGCAGTTGGGTACGAATGACCTTGAGCCTTGGTAGGGCCAGGCACTGAGCCTTGGTAGGGCCGGGTACGTGAAACACCGAACCTTCATGGTCGGGTATGCTATATAAAAGCTATATGTATGACATCTATATGAGTACGAATAAGCTATATGTATGACATCTATATGATTACGAATAAGCTATATGTATGACATCTATATGAGTACGGATAAGCTAAGTAAATAACCTCTATATGAATACGATTATGCTATGTATATAACATCCATTAAAGTACGAATATGTTGAGACCATGTAAGTGCCAAGTGAGGGCTATGTATATGCAATGTATGTGATATGAGTATGAATATGAAAGGAGATATGAATATGAGTACGAAAATAGATGCAAAAGGTAAATGAGCAAGGATATGAATGTATGTAGGCGAGTTCGAAATAGAAATGGAATGTCCCTATGGAAAGTGGGTAAGTGCTATGATGATGATGCAATTGTCTCCCAGCTTATGTTATTTCATATGTTATCCATTATGTTTCCATATTGATATTGATCATGCTTTACATACTCAGTGTTACATCCCGCCTTTTCGCATAATTGGAAAATTTGAAATGATTGTGATTTATGTGAAAGGAGGTCATATTTGAATTTTCTTAGCAAGTGTGTCGCAATTATGGAGGCTTGAATGCGAAAACACCGGAGAGGGCCTAAGGGCAAAATTGGAATTTTGGAAATTTGTTTCGGAAATTTTAAGACATGAATTATGAAGAATTGGGCCAAAAAAAAAAATTAAGAAATTGGGCCCAATATTTAAGTGGTGGCCGGCCATGAAGGGCTAAGCCCATAAGAATTTCATGCAATTTTCCATGTGATTAATTATATAGAGATGCAAGGTTCAAGAAACTTCAAGAGAAACAAAGTGAAACCAAGAACAAGAAAAAAAAAGAAGCACGGCCAAGAGAAAGAAAGAAGAGAAAAAGAAGGAAAAAAAAATTTCCAAGCTCTCTACCTTGATTCAAAAATTGTAATTCTTTTATATCCTTACTAAGTTCAAGGTACTCTACCACGTGGAATAATTATTTTGGCAAGAAACTATCATTTGTGGCAAGTGGAAGAGTTGAGAAAAGGTAAGAAATAATTCATTTTCTTATGTTATGAAGTTTGGTTTATGATGTAGTGTGTAGAAATGAGAAGAATTCATGAAAATATGGAAGATTGCAAAGTGGGTGTGTTATAGGAAGGAGGCCGTGTGTATATATATTGCATGTTTATGACGACTTGAATTTTATGTTATATTTTAGTTGTGGTTATGATTGAACTCATGTTGAAAATGAAAGTAGAATGAATTGATGGAAATTGGAAAAAACAAAGTGTTGGCCGTGTGGTATAGAAAGGGGAATGGAAATGAATTAATTTTGTTTGATATGTCAATTGTGTTGTTATGGTCTTATGAAGTAGTTGGAAGACTAATGGCTTGAGTTTACATGAAGAAAGTTGTTGTTATGTTGTTGTCGGAAAGTATATGAATTTATTATATATTATGTAATTGAGAAACATGAAGTTGTGGGATGTATATGGTGATTGTTGTAAGTGAAATACAAAAGATAAAAATATGTCGTGAATATTTATATTGAAATTTGGAGGTTTTGAATGGATTATGAGTTCGGTGGAAAATTTGTATATTGTGTATATCTTATGTATGTTTGGTGAAAAATGGTATGATATGCCTCCGAATTATGTTGTAATGGTCTTAAATGAGTAAATGAATATGAGAACGTCGATGTTAGTTTGCAAATGCGAAGTTAGTTTGGAAGTTGTTGCTTATGAAGAAAGAAGACTATTTATGTTATGTTGTGTTTCATTGTGATCATTGATGTTGTTGGTGGGTTGTTGCTGGTTGTTTTGAGCCGAGTTGAATCTCGGGGATGTCATAATTATAGGGGAAGTGCTGCCGAAATTTCGGTAGCCAAGTATGACCCTAAGATTGAAATGTTAGTTTGCATGAATAGTAATTGGTAAGAATGACCATTTGCAGTTTTTGGACAAAACGGGAATTGAGATTGGACGCACGTAAGGCGTAATCCAGGTATGTAAAGCCTTCCCTATCTTTCTTTGGCATGTTCTGAGTCTAATAGGCTTGACAAACAGCCTCGATGACATTTCGCTTCTCGTAATTCGAGATTGAAATTGGCGCAAATCTGTCAGTAAGATTGAACCCTTTTCCTCCAATTTGGCCTATAAGTATATAACTTCCATAAATGGAGTCGAAGCATTCTAAAATGATTTTGGACGACTCCCTAAGGTTTATTATCTATAATTTACGCCCTTTATTATGGTTGGGTCCGAGGTGGGCCCACGATACCCCGATACTCCCGGTATGGTTCAAATCGATCTGTTTTTGTCTGTTTTTCATAACTAACTCTTGATTATGTTCCGTCTGCTAACTAATAGGCATTATGACTGTCTCTCTGAGTCTGACTATTACTCCGACCTCTGGTTACGATTCTGGATATTCTGTTCCGATATGATCCGCCTATTCTGATTTGATTTACCTTCTGAGCTATCTCAGATTTATTCGTCGTATGCCGGTCCGTATGTATATGGTTTCTCATTTGTCCGTTCGTGGATGTCCCAATGCTTCCTTCATCGCGCCGGGCCAGGTTCGTGATTCGTGCACCTCATTGCATTGTTCACCGCGTCCCTCGGATTGTGCGGGCCGGGATCTCGTCCGTATTTGAGATGGTCCGATATGACCCGCTATGATCCGATTATGTGATGTTACGGGGATGGCGGCCAGATGGCATATGATTTGATTCTCGTCTGTCCACCGCGTCCCGTACTACGGCGGCCGGTTCACCGCGTCCCTTATGAAAGTGGCCGGGATCTCGTCCGTATGTGATTAAGATCTCGATTTTTATGTCTCGTCCGTATGTAATTATGACTCTCGCATGCATAGTTCCGTCTGCGCGCTCCGTACGTCCGATATGGGTTATGACTCGTCATCACATTTCGAAAATCGATTCGACCCGATTCCGTCCGACACATTTCGTACGTCCGACGGCTTCGATTCCGTTGCCGCCATACATTGAGATCCGGTTCGTCCGAGAATCCGCCCATACGCCCGTAAGTCCGAGTCCGCTATGACTCTGTCCGTACGCCCGTAAGTCCGACTCGTATGAATCCGATTCGTCCGCTCTACTTCGTATTATCCGTCCGTTATGATTTTTACGTATCCGATTCGGGTTATTGTATTTATGTATATTATGTTTCCGCTTTACATACTCGCACATCTTCGTATCGACCCCCTTGCCGCGGGGGCCGTGTTACATGCCCACGTACGTACGCGCGCACGGTACGCCGCCGCCCAGGATATTGGTCCGTCGGTTAGAGAGCTCCCTTGATCCGAGCCGATATTTTTGGTATACATCTTCGCGCGCGCACGTTCGTATATATGACTATTTGGGTACGGCGGGAGCCGTCCCGTCTTCGATTCTCGTCTCGATTCTCGTTCGTATATTAGAGGCCCTGTAGACATGTCTGTGGGTGTAGTTATGTTTGTACAGTTATATGCGCGTATGGTATGTTCGGCGGTTTATTCACCGCGGCAGCCTTGTCGGCTCGCCTATATATATGTATATGGCTATATTGGCCCTGTGTGGCCTCTGTTGGTATTTTCTTGTGCAGGTAAATTTTGGTTAGTAAGAAAAACAGAGGAAACTCGCCCAAATTTTTCTAAATGTCTGAGTTATTATTTGTGGCTTTTAGTACGCACGGCGCCCGCCCGGGGCGCTAGTCGCGCTCACGGGGTCGGGTCGTGACACTCGCACATTCTTCGATCGACGTCCTTTTATTTATTTCAGTGGACGCCGCGCGATGCCCGCAGGTGGCCGGACATGATTTGATCCATAGATGTATTATCTCGTAGACTACATAGCGGTAGCTCCATTTCATTCGGGAGTCGCGCTTTTGGTATAGATTCTTTTGTGTATATATTCATGGGCACGGCGGGGTCCTGTCCCGCCCATATGCTACGATATGATGTATCTTCTTAGAGGCTCGTAGACATTGTGTATATGGTTAGATATGTTCGGCCTTATCGGCCTATATTTTGGGATGTTGTTTGATCGCCTTGTCGGCGCATGTACATTTACATGGGCATAGATGCCATTAATGTTATAGATATGTTGTTGCCCGATGAGCTTAGAATGATGATGAATGAAAAATATGATATAATTATGTGGCTTACCTAGAATGTGATGAAAGTGTGTTAAGGGGTGCCCGGGTGGGCTAGCACCGGGTGTTCGTCGCGGCCCTCAGTTTGGGTCGTGATAGTTTCGATAGCTATTATTAAAGACAGAGGAGCACAGTTTACAGCCAAGTTCTGGAGATCCTTTCAAGAAGGTCTAGGTACTCAAGCAAGGCTCAGTACGGTATTTCATCCGCAAACTGATGGACAAGCCGAGCGTACCATTCAGACCTTGGAGGATATGCTAAGGGCATGTGTTTTAGATTTCGATGGTAGTTGGGACGACCACTTAACCCTAATTGAGTTTGCATATAGTAACAGCTATCATTCCAAAGATCCAAATGGCTCCGTATGAAGCTTTGTATGGAAGGAAGTGTAGATCTCCAATTGGATGGTTCGAAATAGGAGAGGTAAAGTTAATAGGCCCCGAGTTGATTCGACAAGCTGTAGAAAAAGTCAAGGTGATCCGAGATCGATTGTTAACAGCCCAAAGTAGCCAAAAATCTTATGCGGACAACCGCCGGCGAGATTTAGAATTTCAAATTGATGTTTGGGTATTTCGAAAGTGTCGCCAATGAAAGGTGATGAGATTTGGTAAGAAAGGAAAGCCAAGTCCTCGATATATTGGACCCTATAAGATTATCCGCAAGGTGGGTCAAGTAGCTTACGAATTGGACTTGCCTTCAGAGCTTGAATTAGTTCATCCAAAGATTCCATGTCTCAATGCTCCGCAAATGTGTTGGAGATCCTACGAAGATTGTGCTAATAGATGATGTTCAGATTACAGAAATGCTAGCCTATAAAGAAGTGCCTATTGCCATACTAGACAGACAAGTACGGAAACTTCGAAATAAGGAAGTGGCTTCAGTTAAGGTCTTATGGCAAAATAACAACCGAGAAGAGATGACTTGGGAAGCGGAAGAAAAGATGAAATCCACATATCCGCATTTATTTCAGTCCCCGGAAGAGATCTATGATGAGACATCGAGATCATGAGGTATGTATGTTTTTCTTTTATGCATATGGGTCGTGTGTGGCCAATTTATATTGCTATTGTGTTGTGGCCCTGTGAAGCAATGTTATTATGGGTTGTTGTGACAGGATGGCAGCGTCATATTACAGGGGAGACTCTAGCAAAAAATTTCTAGAATTCCCGATGACTTAACATTCGAGGACGAATGTTCCAAAGGGGGGAAGAATGTTACACTTCGAAAAATCCCCGTTAGCGTACAGTGAATAGGCCATCGAAGGGTACAATGTATACGATGTTTTGATAAGTAAGAAATGGCATTTGAGGGTCCTAATTAAGATTTCCAAAGACATTCAAGATAAGGAGAGAAAGTTGTTAAGAAAAGCAAGTCATATGTCGTGTGTCGGACAAGAATTATGAGTATCGAGTTAATGATATTATAATGATGCTTTAAGGAAAGGTATAACGTCCCTTAGATTCCTAATGAAGTGATAAAAAAGTGTTAAGAAGGTTCGATAAGGATTGGAGATCAAACGAGACGACGGGAACAACTTCGGTGAAACTGTGAGTTTCACGACCATGTTCCACGGACCGTGGAAGGGTCCGTGGAACTGCCAGCAGAGATGGTGGCTGGCTGGTTGTGAACCACGACCAGAACCACGGCCAATACAAGGTTTCACAGACCGTGGAACTCCCGACAGCTGAAATATAATGTTCTAACTCTTTAAATATAATCCCAACTTCATTTATTTCATTTCCACACTTCTTCAACCTCTCAAGACCTCTAGAACCTTCCATATATTTCATCCACAAGAAAACCAAGGAAATCAAAGATCAACAACAAGAATTGAAGTGAATCAAGTGTATGAAATTCATCAAGGTTCATCCAAGCTAAGGAATCTCAAGATAAGTGAACTAGGGTTTTGGTGCAAGAAGAGTAATACCACTCAAGACGTGTTTCTACGCTATCTAAGGCAAGTTTCATGATCTTCCCATGTTGTTTGAAGTATTGATAGGTTGAAACCCTTGGATTGTAGAAGAGTATAGAAAATGGGTCATAAATGTGTGAATAGTGCTATTGTTGAGTAGTAGTTGGAATGAATCATGAAAATGGATATGTTGAGATTATAAATATGTTATAAACAACATTTAGAACATGAAATAAGTATTATATGCGAAAGAACGCGATAGTGAACTTTGGTCATGATTATGGAGAATTTGGAGTGAAGTTGTGAAATGTGGGCAATGCAATTGAATGATGCTTATTGCTTATGATATTGTGATTGTTGTTATGAATGTTGGGAGTTGGTATGGAATATGGAGGAAAG
Source organism: Lycium ferocissimum (assembly GCF_029784015.1). NCBI lineage: Eukaryota > Viridiplantae > Streptophyta > Magnoliopsida > Solanales > Solanaceae > Lycium > Lycium ferocissimum. The sequence goes on along the minus strand of NW_026727984.1, from coordinate 20,812 downwards.
TAGTATAAACAAAGGAAATGCTGCCCAATTTTCTCTAGCTTTAGTAAGTACGTTCCTACGATTGTTTAGCTAATGTCGATACGAATTCTCTTGAAGGTAAAAACGTGAGCAGTAAAGGAGAACGAGCAAGCAATAGAATAGTTGAACGACAAAGGTATGTGAGGTTAATCCTTTCTTTCTAAGGCATGAATCGTATGGCATGATTTTCCTCCTTCTTTATGAATTTCCTATCTTCAAGCAAACTACGAGTCCTTGTTCATGAATAGTCGTACGAGGTAACAGATATACGATGAGTACGAAAATGATGGTGATAAGCTAAGTCTAAAGAAGCTATAGTTCATGATATGAAGTTCCTATAAAGCTAATTAAGCTATCCATGGTTCATTGATGTTGATTATTATATACACTCACCTTATATGCTAATTCCTTCAAGGTGAGGCAGAATGTTCATTAATGCTCCATAATGTAATCGGGGGTTTACGACCTTATGTCACCCCGATAAAATGTAATTGTCCATGAGTTCCATACATGCATTATGATGAATTATGATAAGTATATTATGATGAGCATATTATGATGAGCATATGATGATGATTTTACACCGCGCCTATATGGCCGGGCAGTCACCACCAAGGCGGGCAGCTATACACCATGGCCAGATAGCATGGGTAGACACCACTAGTGGGTGGCATGAGATGGTACCCCGGACGCGGGAGGCCTGGACGCGGGCTAATGTTACTGATTATCACACCGTACCTTTATGGTCGGGCAGCTTATACATTTATGCATATATGACATGATGATGATTATGACAGTAAGCCAGCATGCGTTATTTCTTCTATGATTCAGTCAGTTACAGATTGCTCCTCATTTGATGCTCTTTTATTTCATTGATGTCTTATCATTGTTTATGCCTTACATACTCAGTACAATGTTTGTATTGACGTCCTTTTCCTTGGACGTTGTGTTCATGCCCACAGGTAGACAGGGAGACGGTGCGGTATCCTTGGAGCTATCGCCAGTATCTGCGGAGAGCCCTCTTTATTCCGGAGGTGTATTTTGAGGCAGTATTTTTGTGTACATATATTTTGGGTACGACGGGGTCCTGTCCCGTCCATATGTCTAGTACTCTAGTAGAGGCTCGTAGATAAGCAGTGTGGGTAGTAAGGTCTCACAGTATTTTAGGTATATGCATGTATATATATTATTTTGATAGCCGAAGGGCTTATGTTTATAAAAGTAAATACGATTCAAATGCCAATAGTTTCTATGGTTATGAGTGTTTCTATTATAAATGAGAGCAGAATGAGCGGTGTTCGGTGGTTAGCCCCGGATACCCGTCATGGCCCGTAGCCGGTTCGTGACACATTGTCATGTAATTTGCGGAAGAAGGGCAAGTGAGCTTGAGGTATGTTGACCTGTTTGAGACTATCAGCTTTATTAATCCTGTGTTTTATAAGTTAGTTTTCACTAGGCTTATTAGGTGTTCATCCTATCTTCCATGTTTAATGTTGAGGAAGTACCGTTCTGATAGTTTCTATATCATTCGTTGGGATTCACTTTTGTTCGATGAGAATCTTCCCTATAAGGAAAAGTTTGACATGCCTGGCCGATATCCTCAGTTATTGCCGATTTAGGTACTTTCCTGCCCTCTCATCCTTATCGCTCCTGAACGAATGATTGTTTAATTGAAATCTGATGTAACGACCCAACCGTTCCCAACTTTTTTGATCCCTTTTCGAGCTTTATTAGCTCATGTTTGACCTGTGGAGACCGTTGGCACGCTTCTAAAGGTCATCAGAGTTGATTTGGGTAAGTTTTGGGCAAATTTGGCTTAAAAGCGAAAATGGTTGACTCAAAGTTGACTTTTGGATAAACGGACATTTTTTGGGAATTCATCGAATCCGAGAGATGCGGATGGTCTTTTAGAACTTGTGTGCATATTCGGTTCATTTCTCAATACACTCGGCTGCATTTTGGAACTTGGGTTGGGAAGTTAGTTTTGAGGTATCGGGGGTTGACTCGATCAACGAGACCCCCGATGGGAATTCTGAGCCCACAAGTGAATTCATATCATGTTTTTATGTATGTTTACATATCTGGGCTGTGAGCAGATGGTCTCGGGTGATAGTTGGAATTTCGGGTTGAATTGTGAACTTGAGTTAAGATTTTGGTCTCTGGTGTCCGCTATCGCGACACCATTACCGCTATAGCGGCATCGCCATTGCGGTGCCATGGTTGCATAAGCTGCGTAGAGAGAATCTGGGTGGACCGCCATAGCGGTCTGAGAAACCACCATAGCTGTACCGCCGTAGTAGCGACGATGCCGCAGAAGCAGTGATGACTAAATATGGGACATAAAAGTGATTAAAAAACCCTAGCCTATTGTAATTATTTCATATTCATATCTTGAGGCTTGGGAGATGATTTTTAGAGGTTTTTGGCTATTTCTTCAAAAGGGTAACTTCCTTGGTCTTAGAATCCTCATTTTACTTTTATTAATCCATAATCTAAGGCTAGAATTCCTAGAATCAAGAGGAATCAATTTGGGTTTTTCATGAAAGTTCATAAAAATGGTTTAGACTCTCTAAGCTATTTTTGTTGATGAATGTTGGTCGGGTTATTATAGAATTTGATATATATATATATATATATATATATATATATATATTCCATTATATATATATATATATATATAGTGATAAATTCTTGAATTGAAAAGCTAGTTAGGGTTTATACCCAAAATTAGGGGTTTCACCTAGGATCCGAAATTGAGTAATTTATGAGTTCTTCTAGCTTCTAATTGATAGGAATTGATCACCTAGAGCATTAATTTCATGTTGAGACCTATAGATTCCTTATTCCATCTTTCTAGTTCATAAACCCCATTCCATAGGTTGGGATTTAGGTCTTGAACAGAAGTAAGGTTTGAATGATGTTCTTCTTGATTCTAATTTCATGATTTGGATATGTTTAGAATTCCATTGTCTCGAGGCTTAAAGGAAGGGAAAGATTGCGGTTTCATTAATAGAGTCTTTGCTGTTCGGCTCTCCAGGTAGGTTATGGTTTACCGTATGCTGAGACTTCTATTAGTGAAGCGTATGTTTAGATGATATTTTCAAAGAATGCATGTAAGCCTTAGGGTATTAAGTCGGGTTGAATATTTTCTTAGGTTGGGTCTTGTTGTATGATTTGGGGGCTAGCCACCCCATTGTGTTGTTGATTTATCTTGGCCTATTTACTTGTGGGCTTGTTGTCATGTGCGTGTGATTGGGACTTGATATGATTTTACTTGATATTGTGGAATCGATATTGATACTATGATATGTGTCCATGTGTGGCTCGGTTGAGAATGGGAATGTTGATCTACATGTTACGATATAGAGTAAAGGATTTTATGATTTATGTCTTTAATTGAGGCTGAGGAAGTGCACGGTATGCATTCCATACTCCATATATGATTGTCGCTATTGTGTTTGCATTCATCCCTCTTTTGTATTTCACTTATCATCGGAAAGAGGAAGGATAACGAGAGTGGGCCTGAATTGTGATGTGTACGTATGATAAGACACGAATGACATTTTGATTATGATTTACTGTTGGCAGTGATATTATGCATGGCACTTATACTCATTTTACATGATACATTGATATGAGCTGTGACTTGGTACTGATGATGATAAGTGAGAGAGTGTAGCCTCTGAGGTCTTTGCCGGAGAGCATAAAAGAGAGATGAGTATCCGATGCCCGATGTCTTTGCGGGATCGTGAGAGTGTCCGATTCTCGAGGTCTTTTTTGGGATCTTGAGAGCGGTACATGGACTTCGCGGGTCCCCCATGGGTCATGATCGCCGAGACGTGGAGTTATTCTATCCGGGACATATTGTACAAAGGTGCATATGCATTGCATTCATCATACCTACATTATTGTATTGCATTGTACCTTTTGGTTTCTTATGATGTGTTGTGATACTCTCATGATATACTGGCTCAAATTGATTATACTGAGACTTGGCACAGTTGGATTTAGATGCTATAACATGGGTGATGACTTGTTCTGTGGATATGGATTGGTGTCGACTTGTACTTGTTGGTTTATGTGTTTATCCAGCTCTGTTGTCTTTATATACGTTAGCTAGTCTTAGTCGGCCTGTGATACCTACCAATACTTGTTTTTTATACTGACCTGCACTTGTTGCATTCTTTTATGAATGCAGAGTACCAGGTGGGATTGACCTCTACTCCTCGTGACTGGTATCCGAGGATTGTTGATTCGAGTCTTTGAGGATGAGCAGGAGGATGTTCACTGTCCGAAGACTCTTCCTTCTATTATGTCTTTATTTCCATCCTAAGACATGATTTTGAGACTAGTTATGTATTACTATTATTCAGACTTGTAGTATTTAGTTAGATGCTCTTGTATGACCAGAACAAATACTGGAGTGTATTTCATTTACTTCCGCATTTTCTTATATTATTATAGTAAGACTTACGTTATTCTATCTTCTTCCGCCTTATTTATGTTTTTGTGATTGTTGGGATAAGGGTTCGCCTACCGAGGTGGGAAAGGCTGGTGGCCGCACGACTTAGTTTTTTTTTTTTCTCCCTCAAAGCAACCAGCATGAGACTGGTTGTGTTTTATTCATTAGTTAAAATGGGTCGTGACATTTATATTAATTAGGCAAAAAATTTAGTGTTACAATTTTATCCAACTTAGAAATATATGTTAAAACAATAATTTATCTTTTGAATGGTAAAAGGTCAGAAATTGAAAGAGAAAGTTGCATAATCCAAGAATTTGGTACTCCATGTTGTTTCGAATAGATAGTGGGCTGATTTATCTTACATTCAAGTAACAATATTTTAGTTGAATTCATAATCTTTAATGCTAGTTACAATTTTATCAACATAATATTTCTTCTTTAAAGAAAAAATCTTAAAAGAGTACGACGTAACAAAATCAACAATTGAAAAAAAGAAGATTAAAAACTCCTAATCATTAAATTGTTCTGACCCAACGTGGATATAGATTTGTGTAATGAGCGATCTTCGAGAAGATTCTCATCTTGGCTTCTTGCTTGAAACGATGGGAAAATACCAAGCACTTACATGGTCATCTAGGCAAATTGGAATTTGGGGAAAGACCAAGCAATTTACAGATTAAGTTAGTTTAAGGAACGTCATCTATGTTTATTCAAGCGGCAGTTGTTTAGCAAAAAGTTAATTATCAAAATCACAGTCACTACAAAATCGTGAGTAGACATCTGATTAACTTCAACTTTCTAAATACTAAGAAAATCCTAAGCTTTACAATTTTGGAGATAATTTAATCTCGTGTTTTGAACATCCCACACCTCATGAAAGATCTACCAAGTTCTTATCACCATATTCTCCCTCTATCTATTACTATATGTTATATTTGAATGATTAACTTCAAAAGATTATAACAACAAGATTTGATGTTTATGAGTTTCTATAATAATTGGATCATGGTCAAATATATATAATATTTAGTAGATTTCTGACTATAGATAGAGGATTATGCAAAAGTTACTGAATTCCCGTGAACTTGTACATTATATTCTGGTTCCGCCTGTCTATCGTATCTCAACTCTTACAAACAATGTATGAAGTGTGAATGATGAAAAGATGTTTATGAAGTTGGTGTCACTGTATTTCCGTGAAGCCATGTAATTTACTTTCGTTTCAATAATTTATCAATGAATGAAGCATATTTAACAAACACACAAGAAAAAAATTTAAGAAACACACAATGTTTTAACCTCCCTATACACTGCATCAAATAGCCAAATTCAAAATACAATTACCTATCTAAAACAATAAAACCATTATATCATCATGCATAAATTCAACAATATCCAAATATATGAACATCAGAACAGGTATCAGCAAGTAATTCTTGTCAGAAAAAATTAAATAATTGGTGTATACGGTAAAAATCGGATAGACTTGTATCCGAGGGAAATCGGAGTAAAGTCTAGAACTGAGGGGTCACGAACATGATCAACTCTGCTTCAACACCGAGGGTATTTCACTGGACACGGTAAATCCGAGCCTAAATAGCACGCTCTGCATGGGCCCGAAAAATTTGTTATGGAGTAGGCCACGTGTCACCCAACTGTTCCGCCACTTGCCCTGACAATAGTACGGGTGCCAGACCGTACGGACCAGCTTTATCCATTTTAGGGTTTTACTAGAAAGGCTTTTTAGTATTGCACTAAGGCCCATTTATTGTTACCTATAAATAGAGGGCTATCCCTTCCTTTTTAGGTTAGCTTTTCACTATTCAACAAATTGTAATCAGCAAAGGATTATAATTATTTCTTCAAGTACTTTGGCTCAGTTAAAGGAAGCTCGCTCCAAACCGGACCAACACACAACATTGGATAACTCTTCCTCTCTAGTTTCTATTGCTACTACTTATTAATATTTATCATTGCCTACGCGTTACTATCTTACATTATTATTAAATCTAGCCGCATATCCTATACACCACCTATAAATTTAATTATTATCCACTATTTGGGTTTACAGTTTGGCGCCCACCGTGGGGCATAGGATAATAGTGGTGGTTTAAACTTTGCTACTTTTTTTTTCACTTGCTGTTTGAAGAATTTGCAGATTTGCACAGAAATAATATGAAATGGCAAGCGGCGGTCACTCCGGTCATGTGAACAACAACGAGATATTTGCTGAAAATGAGAACAACAACAGATTACGAAATCCACCTACGGATCCAGCCGGCCCAAATGCTATCAACTCAAGAGAAGGCCTCAACCGGCAAAATACCGTCAATCAGAAGTGTTACACTTCAGAAAAATTCATGTCGTCGTATGATAGTTAGACTAATGCAGGGTAAGAAGTATACGATGTTCCTTCAAGTAAGAAGTAGAATTTAATGGTTCTAATTAAGATTTCAAAGACGTTTGACGTAAGAGAAGGAAGTTCGTCAAGAAAGGCGAGGTATACGTTGTGTATCGGAAAGGATTTGTAAAGTACCGAGTTAATGTTGACTTAATGATGTCTTAAATAAGAGTTATAATGCCCTTTAGATTGTTAATGAAGTGTTAAACAAGTGTTAAGAAGGTTCCATAACGATTGCTATGCCTGCGGTCAGGTTGGGCATATGATGCGAGATTGTCCATCGATGGGCGGTAGAGTTGGGGTTCAGCCCACAGGATCAGCGGCTAGTTCTTCTTTTGTGCTCCCCATAAGGCAGACTCCCCAGATTTCAGCAGGCCGCGGCTGGGGCAGAGGGGAAGCTTCCAGATCAGGTGGCGCCCAGCCCCGTTTTTATGCTCTAGCCAGACGACAGGATCTTGAGTCCTCCCGGATGTGGTTACAGGTGTATTGACTATATTCTCTCATGACGTTTATGCGTTGATTGATCCGGGTTCCACATTGTCTTATATAATTCCAAATATTGCCGATCGTATTGGGGTGAAACTCAAGCCAATTAAACCTTTTGAGGTATCTACTACACCGGTTGGTGATCCGGTAGTAGTTAGACAAGTATACAAGCATTGTATAATTGTGGTATGTAATCGTCAGACCATTGCTGATTTGATTAAGATAGAAATGTTAAATTTCGATATGATTATGGGTATTGATTGTTTGGCCTCTTGTTATGCCAATGTCAATTGCCGGATGAAAGTTGTTCGATTCCAATTTTCGAGAGAGCCCGTGCTTGAATGGAAAGGTAATACAGCATCTCTAAGAGGTAGGTTTATTTCCTACCTTAAGGCAAGGAAGATGATAGCAAAGGGCTACATTTATCATCTAGTCCGACTTCATGACACTGAAGCAACGCCACCGACTTTTCAATCCATCCCAGTAGTGAATGAATTTCCAGATGTATTTCCAGATGAACTACCAGGCCTTTCTCCGGAAAGAGAGATTGATTTTGCTATTGATGTATTGCCGGACACCAAGCCTATATCTATTCCTCCTTATTGAATGGCACCTGCAGAATTAAGAGAGCTAAAGGCACAACTGAAAGATTTGCTCGAAAAAGGATTCATTAGACCCAGTTCGTCACCGTGGGGAGCACCAGTTCTATTTGTGCGAAAGAAAGATGGTTCTTTACGAATGTGTATCGATTATAGGCAGCTGAATAAGGTGACAACAAAGAATAAATATCCTCTCCCAAGGATTAATGATTTGTATGACCAATTACAAGGTACCAAATGGTTTTCAAAAATCGATCTAAGATCGGGGTATCATCAAGTGAGAGTTAGAGAAGAAGATATTCCTAAAATGGCTTTCAGAACGAGATATGGCCACTATGAATTTCAGGTAATGTCGTTTGGGTTGACTAATGTTGCGGCAGTGTTCATGAATCTGATTAACAATGTATTCAGGCCTCTATTAGATCTGTATCGTGTTCATTGACGATATTTTAGTATACTCTCGGACAGAATCAGAGCATGCCGACCATTTGCGTATTGTTCTTGGAATTCTTCGGACCCAAGAATTGTATGCTAAGTTTTCGAAATGTGAATTTATGCTGAATTCTGTAACTTTCCTAGGCCATATTGTTTCAGCTGAGGGCATTCGGGTTGATACTCAGAAAATAGAGGTTGTGAAGACTTGGCCAAGGCCTACAATGCCTATAGAAGTTCGTAATTTTCTGGGATTGGCAGGTTACTATAGAAGGTTTGTGGAAGGATTTTCCTCTATTTCAAAGACCGTTGACGAAGCTAACTCAAAAATAAGCAAGATTCCGATGGACTGATGCTTGTGAACGTAGTTTTCAAGAATTGAAGGATAGATTAGCATCAGCCCCAGTCCTGACGCTTCCAGAAGGGCCAGATAGTTATGTCATGTATTGTGATGCCTCGGGTGTCAGGCTACGATGTGTGTTGGTGCAGCACGGCAAAGTCATTGCCTACGCTTCAAGGAAGTTGCGGAAACATGAAAAGAATTATCCGACCCATGACCTTGAATTGGCTGCGGTTATCCATGCATTAAATATGTGGAGACACTATTTGTATGGCGTGCATGTTGATATTTATACCAATCACAAGTGTCTCCAATATATTTTCAAGCAAAAGGAGTTAAATTTATGGCAGAGGCGGTGGTTAGAACTACTGAAGCATTATGATGTAAGTATTTTATACCACCACGGAAAGGCGAATGTAGTAGCTGATGAACTTAGCCGCAAATCAATGGGCAGCCTATGTGAGGCTCCTCTGGAGAAGAAAGAATTAATCCATTAGCTCCACCAGCTAGCCAGCCTAGGAGTTCGCCTAATTGATTCCGACGATGCAAGAATTGGTATTCCCAATCTAACCATTTCATCCTTAGATATGGAGGTGAGAGAGCGTCAATATGAAGACCCTCAGTTGAGTCATTGTAAAGATACATTTCGTGAGGAAGAGAAGTCTCCATTTGAAACTTCCACAGATGGAGTTCTTAAATACAAAGACAGACTATGTGTTCCAAATGTTACGAAATTACGTTATCGAATTCTAGAAGAAGCTCATTATTCTCGGTATTCTATTCACCCAGGAGTGACAAAGATGTACCATGATCTCAAGTTAATGTATTGGCGGGATGGAATGAAGAAAGACATAGCAGAGTTTGTAGCTCAATGTCCAAATTGCCAACAAGTGAAGATTGAACATCAAAAGCCAGGGGGATTATAGCAAGCCATGGAGATCCAAACCTAGAAATGGGAAGGGATCAACATGGATTTTATTATAGGTTTACCTCATTCCCGAAGCAAGTATGACTCCATATGAGTGATCGTGACAGTACTCACGAAATCGCTCATTTTCTTCCAAATAACCACGTATTCAATGAAGATTATGCAAGGTTGTATCTCAAAGAGATTGTGCAACTTCATGGTGTCCTGATATCTATTATTACTGATAGAGGAGCACAATTCACAGCCAAGTTCTAAAAGTCTTTCCAAGATGGTTTGGGTACTCAGGTAAAGCTTAGCACAACATTTTATCCCCAAACCGGTGGGCAGGTCGAATGCACTATTCAGACCTTGGAGGATATGTTACGGGCATGTGTCTAGATTTTGGTGGAAGTTGGGATGACCACTTACCTCTTATCGAGTTTGCATACAACAATAGTTACCATTCCAATATTCAAATGGCCCCGTATGAAGGTTTATATGAAGAAAGTGTATCCCCAATTGGATGGTTTGAAGTAGGAGACACAGCTTAATAGGCCCCAAGTTGATTCAACAAGCGGTGGAAAAGGTCAAGGTTATCCGAGATCGATTAATGACAGCCCAAAGTCGTCAAAAATCTTATGCGGACAACCGTCGGCGAGACTTAGAATTTCAAGTTGATGATTGGGTATTCCTGAAGGTATCACCGATGAAAGGCGTGATGAGATTTGGCAAGAAGGGAAAATTGAGTCCTCGATACATTGGACCTTATAAGATTGTCCACGGGATAGGCCAAGTAGCATATGAACTGGATTTACCCTCGAACTTGAATCGATCCATCCAGCTTTTTCACGTGTCAATGCTCCACAAATGCGTGTCGGGGATCCCATGGATCGTGTCGGTAGATGATGTTCAAGTTACGAAAGTTGGCAATTGCTATTCTATACTAGATAGCAACACGGAGACTTAGAAATAAAGACGTAGCTTCAGTCAAGGTCTTATGGAGAAACAATAACTGAGAAGAAATGACTTGAGAAGCGGAAGAAAATATGAAGTCCAAGTACCCACACTTGTTTCAACCCCCGGAAGAGATTCAAGATGAAACATCGATATTATGAGGTATGTATGCTTTCTTTTTTTTTCTTTTTTTTTTGTCGTGTGTGGCCATAAATTATTGCTATTGTGTTATACCCCTGTGAGGCACTGTTATTATGGGCTGTTGTGATAGGATGGTAGCGCCATATTACAGGGGAAACTCTGGTGAAATTTTTGTAGAATTCCCGAGAACTTAACATTTGAGGACGAAAGTTTTTAAAGGGGGGAAGAATGTTACACCTCGGAAAATTTCATGTCATTGCACAGTGAATAGATTAACGCAGGGAAAGAAGTATATGATGTTTCTACAAGTAAGAAGAAGTACTTAACGGTTCCCCTTAAGATTCCAAAGACGTTTGAGGCAAGAGAAGAAAGTTCGTTAGGAAAGACGAAGTATACATTGTGTTTCGGATAGGATTTACAAAGTACCGAGTTAATGTTGACTTAATGATGTCTTAAAGAGAAGAGTCATAACGCCCCTTAGATTGTTAATGAAGTGTTAAACAAGTGTTAAGAAGGTTCCATAAGAATTGGAGATCAAACGAAACGACGAGAACAACTTCGGAAAAACTGGGAGTTATACGGCCAACTTATACGGCCCGTATAATTTATACGGTCCGTATAAGGGACCGTATAACCTCTCCAGAGAAGAGTCTCCGATAGAAGCATTATACGGTCATACATACGGACCGTATAAATTGTACGGACCGTATATGTGTCCGTATAACATGGTTGGGACAGATTTTTAAGTTTTATATAAGGGACCCCAATTTCATTATTTCATTTCCCATTTTCTCTCCACACCTCAAGAAACCTCTAGAGCTCTCCCCACATCATACCAACACATATCCAAGGGAAATCAAGGATTAACTTCATCAAACCAAGGGAACCAAGTGCAAGAAGCTCTTTAGGGTTGCTTGGAGTCAAGAAAACTCTTTGGATTGAAGCTAGAGTTTTCCTTCAAGTGAAGCATTTTCATCCAAAACTTACTCCTACACACTCCAAGGTAAGTTTCATGATCAATTCATGTTATTTAGACTATTGAGGGGTTGAAAGACTTGGATTATGGAAGGAGGTAAAAGGTGGGTTACAAATAGGAGAATAGTGACATTTTTGAGTAGTAGCCTCATATGAATCATGATTCTCATTTTTGAGTAGTAGCTTCATTTGAATCATGATTCTTGACATGTTGCGATTATAATTATGTTATAAATGATATTAAGAACAAGAGAGAAACATTATATGAGGATGAATGTAATGTTGTATTATAACCATGGTTATGGGTGCCCTTGAAATGGAAGTAGGAGAATTGAATAATGTATGGTTGATGAAGATTGTTGATTATGATATTATGAATATTATTATTGACGCACGGGGAAGAAAGTGTATAGTCGACAAGTTAGAAAGACGAAAAGGTATGTAAGGCTAGCCCCTTCTTTTTCCAAGGCATGATTCTCATGATATAACTCTCTTTATTTTCCATGACCTTCCTACAATCCGGAACTATGAGTCTATGTTGCAAGGAGCTTCACGTGAGATTAAGATAAGAAATGTATTACGAATATAATGACGATGATGATGAGTCCAATTCTATAGATCCTAAAGCTCATGATATGCTACTTCTATGAAGTTAATAATCCTTATATGATTCTTTGATGTTGCTCATTGTTGTTACACTCACCTTATAATGTTAGTTCCTTCAAGGTGAGGCAGGGTGCTCATGATTATGCCATAATGTAAATCGAGAGTTCACGACCTTACGTCACCCCGATAGAGTTATAGTTTGTCTTTGAGCCTTATGCATGCTTCATGAGATTACACCGTGCCTATATGGCCGCGCAGACACCGCTAAGGCGAGCGGCATATACACCATGTCTAGAGAGCATGGGCAGACACCACTAGTGGACGACATGAGATGTTTACCCCGGACGCGAGAGGCCTGGACGCGGGCTAATGATGATCACACCGCACCTATATGGTCGGGCAGCTTATATATGCATACATGATATGATGATGTTTATGGTAAGTTAGCACGCATTATTCGCCTTAAGTGACGATCGATTCTGGGTTGTTCCTTACTTGATGTCTCCTTATTTCATCGATGCATTATTATTGTTTATGCCTTACATACTCAGTAAAATGTTCGTACTGACGTCCTTTCTTTTGGACGTTGTGTTCATGCCCATAGGTGATGCGAGGAGGCCCGCATTCAGTGAGCCGATCGCTTGTTTTTCGTGAGGCACTCTATTATTCCGGAGGTGCTATTTTGATACATTATTTTGTGTACATATTTGAGCACGACGGGATCCTGTCCCGTCCTTATGTCTAGTACTCTAGTAGAGGCTCATAGATACGTACGTGTGGGTAGTAGATGTCGCATAATGACTACATGGTACTTTTGTATATCATTTTTAAACTACGAGGGGCTTATATATATATATATATATATATATATATATGTTCGTTGAGTATGATGATTAGCCTAGTGTGAGGTGCTAACGGTGATCGACTCCGGTACCCATCATGCCCCCCTAGTTGGGTCGCGACAGATATCATGTACATGCTAGTGTAACATTATGAGACTACATGTATGCCAGATTACATGTTTTGAAATGTTTAGTCATGCACTATACATATGTCTAATTGCTTGCATATGTGATTCAAATTTTATAAATATGTTAAGCTAATGAGTCGATGTGACCCACAAATTTGGTGTTAGTGGTGGAGTTGATGAGTCTGTGTGGTCCGCGACCGGGGTGTCAGCCGTCATTTCCACCTGATATGAGTTTAAGCTAATGAGTTTGGTGTGATCCAAAACTTGTGTGCCATATGATATGGTATGGATGAGGATCTATCCCTCTAGAGTCGTTATATAACCTGTGCACCTTTACGTAGCGTACGATGTGGGGAGCACTAGTTATATAAAGGTGGAGTCTTTATCATGCGTATTTTATTTTAACTAATGTTGCTTGGGTATCATATTATATGCTATAAATGTGCATTGTTAATTATGTGGTTATGCTTATTCTCCGTATGTTGTTTATTCATGGTACTTGTCAAGATTATACATTTCATGCACAATTTGTTTAAGTATGTATTTTGAAGTCAACACTCAGCATTGTCTAATTTGGGCGGCCGGTGATACTTACTGACTACGTGTTAATTATTGTACTTGTGCTACACTTAACTACACTTTTGTGCAAATACTGACCCTTGCACCAGAGGAGCTCGAGAGCGGGGCTGTCTTTGGAGATTCCAAGTGAGCTGTTGAGCTAGTTCGCAGCACCCTGGACTCTTTCCTTACCTTTTTTTATTTCTCTTCTATTTTCTAGACAAATTGTGTTTATTGCTTTCGCTGTAGTAGTTCATGAATCGTAACACTAGACCCTGGGGGTATTTTGGACGTTTTTGCTCTTTCATTTCAACTTATGTTATTAAGTGATCTATATATTTTCAACTTAATTAAGTCTCAGAATTGCAAATTGGATTTTGGTATATTATTTGTTTGCATTGGATTTTGGTATATTATTTGTTTGCCTAATCGATTGGGGTTAGGTGCCATCATTGCTTAGGTAAATTGGGTCGTGAAAAAGTGATATCAGAGCCCTAGATTCACAAGTCTTATGAGGCATGATCAGTGTCTAGTAGACTCTTGCAAATCGATTTGGAAACGTTGCAATGGTTCACTTTTACGCGGACATAAAAGCTACTATCATAACTTGGCTCTTTGTTGGTTTGTTTAATAGAGTCGCCACCTAATTAATTATGAGAATTAGGAAAACCGTTTGTTTTAAGTTTAGTCTTCTTGAAAACCTTTTTTTAAAGTACCAAAGAACAGGTAAGGATCCTGATGATTCCCCAAGGAAGGTGTTTGACACCTCAGAAGAGATCCGTAAAATGTGGTTGACCTGCGGGTTTTAAATCTTGTGGCTCAAAGTATATATTTTCTTAAAAATAGTTTAAAAGAATTATATGTATAAAATCTTGAAACGGCTCATAGCTATTTAAAAAAAAAAAGTATATTTCGTTTGAAAACAAGTGAGAGTTTTGTTGAAAATCATTTATAGCACTTAATTATGTAATTGATGAATTAATTCTATAATTTAGCTATCCCTTAAAGATATATTTATATGTCTTTAGAATTTTAATTAATTAATTTAATCCAACTTCCAAGTTAATAAACTTATTGTGTTCACAAGACTCGGGCCTTATCATTTAAAGAAGGGAAAACATCATTAATTTCTCCCAAAATACAAAATATTTACTCGCTCAAGCCCCCTCTCAAACTATTTTCACTTCTACCCCCACCGGCTAAAAGTATTTACCCGGCATACCCCTCGGCCAAACCCCTTCCTCTCTGTGATACCATCACAGTATATTTATATATCACGATAATATCATGGAGGACTAAGAGAAGGAATGAAACAGTCCTCCATGATATCATCTCAGTATATTTATATACCATAATGGTATCATGATCCTGAAGAGTGTCTCATTGAAGGACTGTAGCAGTCCTTCATGATATCATCACGGTATATGTATATAAGACGATGGTATCATATAGTTTTTTTTTTTTTTTCAAAAAAAGTGTGTCATTTTAATAAATGAACATGATCACTCATAATACCGTCTCGGTATATTTATATACCATGATAGTATCATGGAGGACTAAGAGAAGGACTGAAGCATCTTCCATGATACCATCTCAGTATATTTATATACCATGATGGTATCATGGAGGACTAAGAAAAAGATTAAAGCAGCTTCCATGATACAATCTCAATATATTTATATACCATGTTGGTATCATAACTGAGGAGCATCTCGAGTAAATATTTTTAATTTTTTTGGGGGGCATGAAAATAATAAGGGTATTGGCGGATAATTTTTTTTATTTGAGGGGGTATCCGTTATCTTTCCCCTTTAAAGAAACCATTTTGATTTAGAGTGAGCCCTAATATGAAATTAGCCCAACAGGTTTGTAAACTTCGTTTTCTTGGGCTTTTTATCCTCTTCATAAATCTGAATATTCATTATTGGGCCAAAAGCCCATAACAATTGTTTGCCTTTCAGTGGCAAATCTGAATTCCCACTGTTTGAAAACCCACTTTTTGTTTTGCTGAAAAATGAATGGTTTTTTCCAAAACATGAGTAAGAAGTTAAAAATCTTTCAAATCTTGACTTAACCATTTTAGGATTTAAAAGTTGAACTCAAGTTTCTAAATCCAAACTTTATTAAAAAAAAAAAAAATCAGACTTGAGAAAACGAAATCAGTTAAACACTTAGTTAATTATGAGAGAAAACGCCTTTAATTTAAAAAAAAAGGTTTGTGACATCTACCTAACGATTAGCCATCGTTTGCCTACACAGGTTTTATCCAATAATTCTCAAACGAGTTTCAAGGTTAATTTTTACATACAATATACAAATAAATATTGCAAAAATAAATAAAGCGACTGGATTGGCTTAAGCTCGTCTCCGGCCTTTGAACTCGTCTAGTAGAGTTTTGCATTCAAAATTCTACCTGAGATAGAGTTTTGCATGCAAAACTTTGCCTTGCGAATCCAAACCTCTGTCTTGCGAAATTCCTTCTTTTTTTTTTCACAGAACCTGGGTTCGAACCCAGAACCCTGGGGTATTAGGCGAAGGGCAATGATTAAAGACCACCGATTTGAGGGGCAAAAATTAAAGACCAGTGTTTTTGAAGGGTAATCCGCACAAAAAAATGCACATAACGTGGGAAGTGGAGTCCATTGGACCCATTATATTTCATGCATCAAAAAAATAAAAGAAAAGGAATTAATATGTAACAAGCAGCTAGTATTATATTTAGGATAAGATTGAAATTCATGTAAGTGTTCAATATTCCAACCAGTCTCAAATATACAGCAATATACCAAACAACACAAATCATATTCATTCAAATAGAGTAACTAGAAACATGCTTTAACCCCATAATGCTCTGTTGACAAACACAGTATACTGAAAATGATCTAAACCCTGAATTTTGGAGGGAGAAGGACCGATATATACATGATATACCATAAGAATATACTAAAGAAAAGGAAGAACAACCCACTTGACTCAAAACTCAACATCTGATCACTCAAAACTCAACATCTGATCCTTTTCTTTCCTCTTTGTGCCAACAATTTCAATCTTAAAATAGCGAGCTCAGCACACATATCAAGCAGACACTACATTTTAACATACATGGCCTTAAGAAACATATATGGCCTTGAACAAAGAGATATCACATCAAGAATAAGGGCAGCAAGGTTTTGAGGCACATAGGATCTTAACGAGGGTAGGCTAAATAAGAAGTGACATTCTCAAGGCCAAGCTAACTGTTTCAATAGAAATCAAATGTCATAGCCTAATATTTAGCTCCTTTCCTTATCTACTAGGTTCAGATGCCAAATAGGAGTAAAGCAACTATACTCAGGCATAAAATCCTACTCCAATGCCTAGTTCTGAACTTAAAAGAGCTGTTCAAGCTAATTAGCAGGCCTCCTTTAGCAGAGACAAGGCCATTTTGAAAACTGTAAACCGTGGTTCATATGGGTTGAGGACTGGAGAAACATATGGTCACACAAAGTTCATGTTCAAACTCATTTTCCTTCTTTAAAACAGTTTCAACATTTAAAACAGTTCATGTCAAACTCATCTTTCCTTCTTTAAAACATATATGTTCATCCTTATCAGATTAATTTGGAAGGTTATTGGACATAAACTAATAACACATATAAACCACACTTTAACATTTAGAAGCAAACAGAACCATTAGAGGATTCATCAAAACGTAAGTCAAATAGATGAGCATTGAGCAGAATTGAATGAAGCAAAATTTGAAATCTGATTTAGGCTTGAAGAATCTGGAGAATGGGGTTCTAGATTAGAACCTCCCCCATTATTCTTAATCCAAAACACAAACTTAAACTTTTCTTTTCTAAAAAATAGGTTTCACAAAAGGGGAAGAAGAAAATATGCAGTAAATACGGTAAAGAGTTCTACGTGTCCAAACTAAAGCGTTCCTGACAAGCTATTGCACTGATACTTATTCTAGTTTACTCTTTAAAGACCAAAGTTCAATTTTACATCCTCATTAATAACTTAGAGTGATAAAATAAGAAACATACATAGACAAACAGGCATAGCAGGCTAGAAGAAGATTTAGTTCTCATTTAACTGAATTGTTTTCCTAGTTGGGAGTGTTCTGGGGTAACATTGAGTTAAAACTCAATTTCCCTCTATTCATACCAACATATATGTAGCATTGAAAACAGAAGGATAATGCTATCACCAAAAAGGGTGAAGGCTCAAACAATAAGGCATGTGAGCTAATCAGTAATAACATAATATCAAAAGCAAATTTATTTCAACTTCTCAACTCAGTAAAACATAGCAAAGATGGGAATGTAAACTCCATCCCTTCTCTATTTTGGGAGTAAAGCTGAGATAAACTCGACCCTTACTCAAAACTAAGGCAAACAAAAGCTAAAAACCAGATAGGGAGGGTGGTTGACTGAAGCAGGATAGGCAGTAAAGAAAAAAAGAAGAAGCTGAAGCTCCAATATTTTATCCTCTATTCAGGAGTGTATATGAGTTTGGATTGAAGTTTAGTTAATCCTCTTCTCAAAACTCAACTAAGTAGGGATCTTAAGTAGCACAAACTGAACGAACACATGCACATAAAATAACAGGTTATTGAGACCATGGACTTTGTTTTGGGAGTGAATGTCAGTGTAGATTGAGGGTTAGCGCATCTTCCTCTAAAAAACTCAACCAAAACATAAGAACAAAATGGCGAAACCAAACAAACAGTACACAAAAGGAATAGATCGATCAATTTAGAACACTACACCTTAAACCATGATCCAGCTTCAACTATCAAACTAAAACTCAACTGGAAGGCATTCTGAATTTATACCTTGAAAGAAGTTACTTAACATTTAATCTAAAACTAGAAAATAACATATTGATCATGCTCTTAGCCTTATTTTAGTTTAAAGAAGTCGAGCACTTAAGTTTTACATTCTTGAAGAAAAATTTACTTGAACTACAACTGCGATTAACATAGGCGTTCATAATAGACGAAGGGACACGAAAGAAGAACATACTAACAGCGAACCTCATGCTTTCACATAGGAAGAAAAAGAAAACTGATTATCTAAGCAAACAAAATTAAAACTAAACTAATCTACATCCATACTAAATAAATAAGCTATAAACATGCAAATCACCCAATAACCACAATAATTACAAAATAATCAGAATTAAAGACTGAAATTGAAAGGAAAGTGATTGAGAATTACCTTTTTAAGAGCAGCGACAACTTGTCTTGAGTTGTGTTTGCTGTGCATCAAAGATCTTTATGGATTTTGCTGAAGTGAAGGGAAATGTGGGATAAAGATTAATCCCTCTTTTTAATTAGGTTGGGCCGGGCGTATTGTACGTTAGGCTGACCATTTTTGAATTTAAAGGGGCAATTGGCGCGAATGCGCCTCTTTTGGGCTGGTCTTTAGATTTCCTCAAAATTACGCTTTTTTAACTATCGCTTCTTCCGAAAGAAAAGCAACATAAGAAAAAGACATTATTACTCCTAACCGTTACATATAAAAAAACATATCGTTATTCTCAAATCATCGCTTCTTTCATATCGTTAACCCACCCAACTTCGCTCCCAATTTTTCACATTATTCAAATCGTTGTTCCAAGCTAAATTTCTCAATCGATTTTTGCCACAACATCAAGAAAAGGTACAAATCTTAATTCAACTCAATTTAACGATTTTATTGAGTTTAGATTGTTAATATTTGAAAAAATCATCTTACGATTTGATTATTAAGAAACATTTACATACAAATCGATCAATATCAAGCAACATGATAAAATTAATCAACAAAATAGAATTGATTGGATTTATTACTTTGTTCGATTTTAATTACTTTATACCTTAATTAAATTAGTATACAATGCTTATTTACTTGAAATTGTAATTATAATAAATTCAATTTAAATCGCAATGCTTATCGATTTAAACTCGAATAAGGCAAACTCGCAGATGTAAAAGTGCCAATTTACAAAAGAGTACAAAGATGTCGTTACCGGCAATGTTCTCAACCAATTTCATAACAAAGTGTATTTGAGAAGGCAAAAATTTCTGGTTTATATAAAAGTATAAATTAGTCAGCTACAGCCAATCCCTCTAATCAAATAATCATTGGCATTTGATTTAAATTGGACGAAGGTAGAGAGGTTTTCAATTTTTTTATTTTTTTAAACCAAAAATGTTTATTGCATTATCATCAAGAAACAAAAAGTGTTCATGCCGGAGGGTAAAAGTTCAATTTACAAAAGAGAATAAGATGTTATCTTATGAAATAATTTTTAACCAATTTCATAACAAGTATGCCAGAGAAGGCAAAATTTCTGGTTTATATAGAAGTATAAATTAGTCCCATACTAATCCTCTAATCGTTAATAATCTGTGTGCATTTGATTTAAATTGGGATGAAGGTAGAGGAGGTTTTCATTTTTTTATTTTTTAAACCAAAATGAAGCATTATTGCATTATCATCAAGAAAACAAAAGTGCTTTTTCATGCCTAAGGCAAAAGTTTAATTTACAAAAGAGAATAGTATGCTTATCGGGTAACGCTAGAACCAATTTCATAACAAGTATGCCGGAGAATGCAAAATTTGTTTATAGAGAAGTAAATTAGTCCACCATGTTAATCCTCTAATCGTTAAAGAATCGTCATAGGCATTTGATTTAAATCGATGAAGGTAGAGGAGGTTTTCATTTTTTTTATTTTTTTAAACCAAAAACAGCTTATTGCATTATCATCAAGAAAACAAAAAGTGCTCATGCCGGAGTGAGGCAAAAGTTCAATTTACAAAAGAGAATAGTATGCCGCTATCTAATGTTGTGAACCAATTCTTATAACAAGTATGCCAGAGAAGTGCGTTTATGTAGAAGTATAAATTAGTCCAGTTACGTCAATCCTCTAATTGAATAACCATGCATTTGATTTAAATTGACGAAGGTAGAGGAGGTTTTCATTTTTTT
>NW_026727983.1:0-29829 GCF_029784015.1 Lycium ferocissimum | reverse complement strand
TGTTACATCGATCGATAAATATTATTGATGGAAAGGTCTATGCTACGACCGGATATTTCTTGTGGTGGGAATTCCCCGTCTCGTCTTGTCCTTAGAAGATGAATACGGCGAAGCACGAGAGAATTATTTTCCACGCAAAATAAATTGCATCCCAAAGGAAATATGGCCGAAAGAATGAGCTCGATGGAACTACGCCGATGACCATCCCCATTGGAAAGAGTTCGAGAAACGAAAGAGTACCGGAGTGCGTATGAAATAATCGAGAGATGAAGTCACTCGAGGCTATCACAAAAATAAGTTTGGATTTTCCATCTCAAGATCCAACAAAAATAGATCCCGGAGATGACGGGGCCATCCAACGAAATGCTACTACACAAGGTCGCGAAAGAGAAGTACGAGAAAACAAAAAAAATTCAAGCAAAAACATGGACCGAATGGTGGATAGAGGAAGGATACACAACTCACCGTCGACTCCATCAAGCACCGCTCCATCGGATAAGGCTTACTGACATGCTTACAAGAAAGACAAAAGCGGACCCCACGGTCACATGCTTGCACATGGTTGTCATGCTTCGAATAATGTTCCCCTTGTTTTATTAGGCTTGTTTTATTAGGCTTGTTTTATTAAAGAATTTTGTCTTGTTAGGCTCGTTTTATCGGCTTGTTTTTTAAGTTTTGTCTTTATTAGGGCTCGTTTTATTAGGCTTGTTTTATTAGGTTGTTTTATTAGGCTCGTTTTATTAGGCTCGTTTTATTAGGCCCTTCACATGTCTAGCGGGGCGTGTGCCATGTAAGATAAGTCTTGTGAAGCCTCCAACTCCTATAAATAGGAGGCTATGTAATAGTTAGAGGGCATCAAACAATCTCCTTTTAAATCTTAGGTATCAATAAAAATGTTTGCTTTCTAAATTTCTCTTGTTCTTCTTGAAAGGCATGGAAAGGTACGATCCTAAGTTAGTATAGGGTTAGGAAATATTGAGCAAGTTAAGCTTGCTACAAGTACGATAGTTTTCGAAGCTTTGACGGTATGTACGTAGTAGTGTGAAAGTTTTTCCGAGTTGAGTAGTTTGGCTAGGAAGCCAACCCATTTTGTAGGAAAAACTTTCATATCTATGATCTTTCAAACTGTCTAACTAACTTTACAAGCCATCCTTCGGGTTGTTGAAGTCAGGTTTGTGGCAAGCCGTCCTTCGGGATGTTGAAGCCCAGTCCTACTATCTAAGGCCCAGTCCTACTATGTAAGAAAACTATTGTGCTTGCAGTTTGTGATGTCTTGCTTGGTGTTTCCTCGCCCTCTACACACCTTTAAGATTTGGCTTAGTTACATGGCATTTTTGGGGCACGAGGTGTCCAAGGATGGCATCATGGTTGATCCAAAGAAGATTGAGGCTGTTCGTGATTGGGGCTGGCCTACTACAATTTTAGAGATTCGGAGCTTTATTGGTTTGGCTAGTTACTATCGACGACTCAATGAGGGATTTTCTGCTATAGCATCTCCCCTTACTAGATTGACCCAAAAGGCTGTTCCTTTTCAGTGGTCGGACGAGTCTGAGGCGAGCTTTCAAAAGCTCAAAGCCTTGTTGACTTAGCTCCCATTTTGACTTTTCCCGTGAAGGGAGAGGGTTTTACCATGTATTGTGATGCTTCGAGGTTGGGTCCTTATTGTGTTCTTATTCAAAAAGGGTAGGTCATAGCCTATGCTTCCAGGCAGTTGAAGGTGCACGGGAAGAACTACCCTGTTCATTACTTGGAGTTAGTGGCGGTGGTGTTTGCTTTGAAGATTTGGAGAAACTATCTCTATGGCGTGCATTGCAAGGTTTTCACCGATCATAAGAGTCTTCAGCATATATTCAACCAAAAAGATTTGAACATGAGGCAGCGAAGATGGTTAGAGTTACTCAAGGATTATGATATGCCAATCCTTTATCATCCAGGCAAGGCCAATGTGGTCACGGATGCCTTGAGTCAAAAATCAGTGAGTATGGGTAGTCTTGCTAGTCTCCAGGTTGGGGAGAGGCCTTTGGCTAGAGAGATTCATAGTTTGGAAAACTCCTTGGTTCTTTGTTGGAGTAGATTCGAGCCCAACAACTTGATAATCCAAAGTTGTACAAAATTCGTGATAAAGTGTTGAAGGGAAAGGCTTGTGAGGCAAAGCTTGATGAAGAAGGGATTTTGAGAATTAAAGGACGAGTGTGTGTGCCTCAGACTGGTGATTTGACTACTTAGATTATGAAGGAGTCCCACAGCTAGAGGTATTCTATTCACCCTGGTGCTATGATGATGTATCAAGATCTGAAGCAATATTACTAGTGGTGTAGCATGAAGAGAGATATTGTTAAGATTGTGTCTAAGTGATTAAATTGTCAACAAGTGAAGTATGAACACCGAAAGCCCACTGGGATTTCTGAGAGGATGACCATTCATGAGTGGAAATGGGAAAGGATTGCCATGGACTTTGTGGTAGGGTTACCATAGACTTTGGGTAAGTTTGACTCCGTTTGGGTGATTGTGGATCGTTTGACTAAGTCAGCTCATTTCACTCCTGTTCAAGCGACTTATACTTCTGAGAAGCTGGCTAAGATCTACATTCGTGAGATTCTTCATTTGCATGGGGCGCCCGTTTCCATTTTTTCTGATAGAGGGACTCAGTTCACCTCTTACTTCTGGAAGTATTTGCAAAGAGAGTTGGGTACTCGAGAGGAGTTGAGCACAACATTTCATCCCCAGACTGATGGTCAGTCTGAGCGTACTATCAAGGTTTTGGAGGATATGTTGAGAGCATGCGTGATTGATTTTGGCAGTCATTGAGACCAATTCTTATCTTTGGTTGAGTTTGGTTATAATAACATTTGTCATTCGAGTATTGGGATGGCTCCGTTAAAGGCCTTGTATGGCAGGAGATGTCGATCTCCCATTGAATGGATTGATTATTTTGAGGTGAGGCCTTGGGGTACGGACATGCTTAGAGATTCGTTGGATAAAGTGAAGATTATTCAGGCGAGGCTTCTCACCTCTCAGAGTCAGCAAAAGAGTTACGCGGATCGGAGATCTCACGATTTAGTGTTTATGGTGGGTAATTGGGTCTTGCTTAAGGTTTCACCCATGAAGGGTGTGATGAGGTTTTATAAGAAAGGAAAGTTGAGTCCTTGTTATATTGGTCCTTTTGAGATTATTCAGAGAGTTGGAGATGTTACGTATGAGTTAGCACTGTTACACCTCGAAAAAATTTCCGTTAGTGTATAGTGAATAGACTAGCGAAGTGTACGATGTATACGATGTTTTGGCAAGTAAGAAATAGTGTTTGATGGTCCTAATTAAGATTTCCAAAGACGTTCGAGTTAAGGAAAGAAAGTTGTTAAGGAAAGCGAGTCATAAGTTGTGCGTCGGGCAAAATTCCGAGTATCGAGTTAATGATGTTTTAAGGATGCTTTGAGGAAGAGTTATAATGTCCTTTAGGTTGGTATTGAAGTGTTAAACAAGTGTTAGGACGGTTCCATAAGGATTGGAGATCGAACGAGACGACGGGAACAACTTCGGTGAAACTGTGAGTTTCACGACCATGTTCCACGGATCATAGAATGTTCCACGGACCATAGAATGTTCCACGGACTGTGGAAGTCCCGACGAATTGGACAAGTTCTGATTATAGAAGTTTGCTCCCACTTCATTTATTTCATTTCCACACACTTCTTCAACCTCTCAAGACCTTTAGAACCTTCCATATATTTCATCCACAAGAAAACAAAGGAAATCAAAGATCAATAACAAGAATTGAAGTGAATCAAGTGTATGAAATTCATCCAAGTCATCCAAGTCAAGAAATCCCAAGAAAGGTGAAATAGGGTTTTGGTGATAGAAGGATACTTCTACTCAAGACTTGTTTCTACGCTATCTAAGGTAAGTTTCATGGTATTTTCATGATGTTTGGAGTATTGATAAGTTGAAACACTTGGATTGTAGAAGAGTATAGAAAATGGGTCATAAATGTGTGAATAGTATCATTGTTGTGTAGTAGTTGGATTGAATCATGAATATGGATATGTTTTGACTATGAATACGTTATAAATGACATTTAGAACATGGAATAAGTATTGTATGAGAACGAACACGATAGTGAACCTTGATCATGATTATGGAGAATTTGGAGTGAAATTGTGAAATGTGAATAATGTAATGAATGACGATTGTCGTTTATGATATTGTGATTGTTGTTATGAATGGTTGGGAGTTGATATGGAATATGGAGGAAGTCATATAAACAAAGGAAACACTGCCCAAATTTCTCTAGCTTTAAGAAGCGCGTTCTTATAATAGTGTAGCTAATATCGATACGAATTCTCTTGAAGGTAAAACGTGTGCATTAAAGGAGAACAAGCAAGCGAGAGAATAGTTTAACGACAAAGGTATGTAAGGCTCAACCTTTCTTCCTAAGGCATGAATCCTATGCATGATTTTCCTCCCTCTTCATGAAATTCCTATATTCCGAAAGACTAAGAGCCTATGTTCATGAATGGTCATATGAGATAAGAAATATGCTATGAGTACGATAATGATAATGATAAGTTTAAGCCTAAAGATTCTAGAGATTACAATATGATATACCTACAAAGTTAATGATGTTGACTACGATCTATTGATGCTTTACCTACGTGTACTCACCTTAAAACGTTAGTCCCTCCAAGGTGAGATATAACGCTTATGATTACTCCATAATGTAATCGGGGGTTCACGACCTTATGTCACCCCGGCACAGCTATAGTTGCCCTCAAGTTCTAACGTATGTTTGATGATATATGCATAATGATGTTAAATTATGATATGCCTATGAGATGACTAATGATGATAAGCATATGGTGTGTATGACGATACGATTCCACCGCGCCTAAATGGCCGGGCATGTCACCGCTACGGCGGGCTGCATACGATTACACCGCGCCTAATTAGCTGGACATGTCACCGCTAAGGTGGGCTGCTTGAGATTCCACCATGCCTAATTGGCCTGACATGTCACCGCTACGGGGGGCTACTATGATTCCACCGTGCCTAGAAGGCCGGACACGATCACCACTAGTGGGTTGCATACGATGGTTACCCGGACGCGGGTTAACGATGATGAAGTATGAATGATATGATGATGTATGAATGGTATGATGACGTATGTATGATTTGATGATGTATGCGCTATGGTAATTCATATGATATGCTATGTATAATAGATGTATAAAATGTATCCATTCGAAGGTTATGTCCTCATCTTATGTCTTATGATTTCTCTATTATGTTCCTTTCATTCATGCCTTACATACTCGGAGACAATGTTCGTACTGACGTCCGTTTTCTTTGGACGCCGTGTTCATGCCCCAGGTAGGCGGGGAAGACGGTGCGATCCATAGGAGCTAGTAGGCGGTTGAGAGCACTCCATTTTCCGGAGGTGCCATTCATTATTCTTTTGGTACATATGTATATATTCATGATTTGGGCACGACGGGGTCCTGTCCCATCCATATGTCTAGTACTCTAGTAGAGGCTCGTAGATACGTATGTGTGGCCAATATGGTCTCACTAGTTCTTATGCATATGTATATATATATATTATTATGATAGCCTAAAGGGCTTATGTTTATAAAGTAAATATGTTTCAAATGTTACTAGTTTTCCATGATTGTGAGCATATAATATGAATGAGAGTAGATGAGTAACAGGATGAGCGGTGTTCGGGGGTTAGTCCCGGATACCCGTCATGGCCCGTAGTCGGGTCGTGACAAGCACTACCGCCTGGTTTGTCAAGTGTTCATCCGGTGTTCCATGTTTGTATGCTCAAGAAGTATGTTTCAAATGGCTCTCATGTGATTAGATGGGATTCTGTGATGATTGATCAGAATTTGTCCTATGAGGAGTAGCCGATTGCTATCTTGGACCATCAAATTCGTAAGTTGAGATCCAAAGAAATTGCTTCTATGAAGGTTCATTAGAGAGGCCGTCCGATGGAGGAGCCTACTTGGAAGACCGAGTTGGATATGAGGGCGAGGTGCCCTCAGCTTTTTGATGGCCCAGGTACGGCTTTTCCCTTTTCTTGTCTTTGATGTTCGAGGACAAACATGTGTTTTAGTGGTAGATGATGTAACGACCGATTAGGTCGTTTTGGTTGCTTGCGTGTTTCTGCCTATTTTGCCCTTGTGAATCTGCCCTTTTGCTTGTTTTGGGAATTTGCTAAGTTAAGTAACCTTTAAGTGTTTGGTTGACTATAGGCGTCTTCGGGGGTAATTTTGTCTTTTGGGATTTTCATCTGTTCTATTAGATTCGAAACATCAAATATAGGATATTTGAGTGTTTGGTTCGGTTCCCGAGGGTCTTGGGGTTATTTTGGTCTTTTGGTTGGAAAGTTGGTTTTCACCCGTTTGGGGTTTACTTGGTCAACGAGGCCACTTTTGGGAATTTCGAGAGCGCGGTGAGTTCGTAGCGCTTTTTACAACTATCTACATATTTGGTTTGACTCGTGGAGGTTTCGGAAGAGTCTCAAGATTTCGGGGATCGAGAGTCAAAAACCAAATTTTTCCTGATTTCTGATGCATGCGCAGGTGCAAGAGGGTCCTGCCCCAGTGGATACGCTCCAGCGAGTTGAGGCTCGTAGGAGAGAGACTCTATAGATTGGTCACTGTCCGCCCCTATGAAAATTTTCCCGTAGGAGCCCGTGCGCCCCACCAAACCTGGTTACGCCGGTGCGAGCCAGGATATTTTGTGAGGACTTCACCGAGGCGAGGCATGTCCGCTGGTGTGTGTGAACCGGGACCGAATTAAGCTAGCAGGACCGTGGATTGCTGTATAGAATGTGAGTCTTATTGTGCTCTTTCCATAGAAACCCCATTCAAAAAACCCTAAGTTAGAGAGCTATTTTGGTGGACAATTGAAGGCAATTCAAAACGAGAGATCATTGGGTAAGTATCATAACCTAGTTTTATGATTATTTCAATAAGTTAGACCCTTATTACATGCTTAGAATGGTGAACTTAAGGAATTTATAAAAGGGTTTTGGGAACCCAATTTGAGATTTATGATTTGATCAGATGAGCATGAATTCGTAATTATTTATGGATGATTTTTGGCATATGAGTTATATAAAGTATAGAGACCATGATTCTAGGCTCAATTTATTGTTTTCCCCTTTTGGGTCTGGAATCCTAATTTTAGGGCTTATGTTGGGGGTTTTTATTTATGTAGCGATATGGGATCTAACATATATTATGTATTTGACTAGTCTTTGTGAGTTTGGAGTCTTTTCGTGATGGTAAGAGGACCTCGTGATTCGATATTCGGCACTAGCAAGCATGTTGAGACCTTGAACACTTTCTTGAATATGTGTGTTGACTAAAATGAACCTAATAAGAGGGATTTGGGGCGAATTAAGGGGGTCCGATACTGGTGAGCTGACGAGCACTAGTATTGGATACCGATCATCATCATGTTTTGGGTATTTGTGCTATTTCGATTGTATAGTTGGTCGGAATGCCATGTCCGGCGATGGGTCGATTAGATAGTATGATTCCTTAGATTTGTGATTAGGTTTCGATGCCCGTACTTTATGTCTCTTATCATTATTATTTGTCTGTCTAGTCTATTCGTGCGCATATAACTCATACATATATCCTCGTTGAAATGAAAAGAAGTAAAAAGGTGAAGCCTTTATTGTATTACAAACATGAGAATGGAATTCTCATGCTTTTATACTTGTTCTTGACTTGATACATGCCATATTCATGTTATACATGTATTCATTCATACAATTTGAGGATATGATTGCGAGTCCAATGGGATCTTATTCCAGACGAATGATGATGTTGGCACATTATATTAGCACATGAGCCGGGTTGGCTATTAGACAAGTTATTGAGATATGATGTGATTGAGGTCGTGACTTGAGGAACCTACCGTAGAGGCGATAGATGGGCCTACGAGCCCCATGTCATGATTTTGTTAATATTCTAACGTGTGTATATCGTGAAGTGGAAACAAGGGCCTTGCATTGCATTTGCATATCATTCGTCTATTTTCTACATAGGTGTTGTGATTATTTGTATTTGTTTAGCCTTATCTTGAAATCTATCTGTTATGTGGGTTTAGTTGTTATTATGCTTTTCTTATACTCGAACTAATGGCTGACAAGTGTGGTTATGGCATCTTAGACCAACCCTCAACTCACGTTCGGGAAAGGTATCAATGATGTATCTTTAGTACCGTTGTTTATTGTACTGACGCTACACTTGTAGCACCTTTCTTTGTGTGCAGACTCAATCCCTAGCACTAGTGGAGGCCGAGACTACCAGGTTCCCTGTTAGAGCTGTTCGTTGAGATTCGGGGTGAACTCTACGGCTTCTGGATGGCTCCGGATTTCTCTTTATCTTTGTTTCACTGTCTTTCCGATTTTCAGACAACATATGATGTATTAGACTCTTATTACTCTTAGTTGGTCCTTGTATTATGGTAACATCATATTTTGGGGGTTTTTATTGTAATAAATATATAGTATTTTATTCGAGATTTATTAAGACGTATGAAATGACTTGTATGCTTTATTTCCGAAATTAGATTTCGCTTTAATTATGGCTGTGTTGGCTTACTAGTACGGAGGGACTAGTGCCATCACGACTTGAAATTTTGGGCCGTGACATGAAGTAGTGAGAGTTTTATGTAGAAGAGTAATAGAAATCCACTCATCAATATTTTCATAACCCTCTCCCTTGTATATTTATTATTGATAATATGCCTCGTTAAAAATTTACTAGGAAAAATTAAATGGAAAAAAATCCTAATGAAGGAAAAAGTTTACACATATATTGTGATACGCATTGCTTGCTGCCTCATTAAAAACCTTGCCAGGAAAATTAGTGGGACAAAACCTCGGCTAAGGAAAAAAACGTATAGCGCATATTATTCTCCCCCTGATTAAACAACACTTAATTCTTGTAAATGATGTCTTCCAATCTTGTATACCTGTTTCTCAAATGTTAATATTATCAGTATGTTTGTGCTCAAATCATGTTCATGAAGATGTTGAATCCTTGAGCTCATCCCGATATATCACTTTCTTTCTTCACGATCTTTATTATATTTGCATGATTTACGTAATTAGCAAATAATTGACAGCCTAGTAGCACTGGCAGCAACCCATATGTAATCAAATAACTTGTGTGTGATTGAACATCAAATAATCTTCCTGCATTTGCATAACCAAAAGTCCTTTGACAATATTGGTTACAACTAATAAATCCATACATTTCACTTTAATATCTCCTCGTAAAGTGAAATTATATCTTGCCTGAATATTAATAAAAAATATTATCCCATGGATAGTAAAGAAGGATACATAAGTGCATCAAATGCATAAATACATGGTACTTTCTAACCATTTTCATGAGATCAAAATTTACACGGTACTTTCTGACCACTTTCATGAGATCAAAATTGGTCTTTCTTTATGTTAAATGATCTCACAACCACGGGGTACTCAGTGGAATCGCTTTAAAACCTTTTAAATCCTTAAAGAATTTTCATATAAATTTCTATGTCTCGCTAGACACGACAACAATCCATTATACGCATTCAAGTTTTTCGTGTAGTTCCAGAATGAAAGAAACCTCATTGCATCTACCACATGAGAATACATATCAAAATAATAATATCAGGACTTTTCGAAAAACTTTTATGCCACAAGGCACAAGCCGATTTTATTTTCATTTCACCTTCCACACAAGAATTTATTTGTACCCCACTGACATTATACCTTGAGGTCGTTGGACGATAAGATCTAAATTCTCACTTCTCCAAGTGAAATAAAATATACTTGAATTGCATCTTTATCTGGTCAATCATTTATATCCACACTCTTTAATAGATTTGAATTCAAGATCCTCGTCACATTAATAATATTAAGTGACATATTATGTCACGACCCAACTGGAGGGCCGCGACGAGCACCCGATGCTGTCCCACCCGGGCACCCCTTAACATACTTTCACATCATATGTATATATAGGTGAGCCACATACTAAATCATGCTTTTCATTCATCATCATTCTAGCCTCGACGGGCAACACACATCTATATCGTCATTAACACTATGCCCATACAAATGTACATAAGCCGACAAGGCTATCAAATAATATCGCAAAATATAGGCCGACAAGGCCGAACATATCTAACCATATACACAATGTCTACGAGCCTCTAAGAAGGGTACATCATATCATAACAAATGGGCGGAACAGGACCCCGCCGTGCCCATAAATATGTACACAAAAGAATCTATACCAAAAGCTGTAGCTCCGAATTAAGTGGAGCTCTGCTATGTAGTCCCTGAGAAAATATAGCTATGGATCGAGTCTGTCTCCCTGGCCACCTGCGAGCATGACGCAGCGTCCACAAACAAAAGGACGTCAGTACGAAGAATGTACTGAGTATGTAAAGCATGATCAATATCAATATGAAAGCATAATAGTCGACATGTGAAGCAACATAGGATGGGAGATAATAGCATCATCGTCATAGCACTTACTTGCTTTCCATAGGGACGTTCCATTTCTATTGCGTGTTCACGTACATACATTCATATCCGTACTCATTTACCTTTCGTATCCATTTTCGTATTCGTATTCATATTTCCTTTCACACTCATACCAATATCATATACATTGCATATACATAGCCCTTACTTGGCACTTACGTGGTCTTAACATATTCGTACTCATATTGATGTCATATACATAGCATAATCGTACTCATATAGATGTTATATGCATAGCTTATTCGTACTCATATAGATGTCATATGCATAGCTTATTCGTACTCATATAGATGTCATATACATAGCACTTATATAGTGTACCCGACCACGAAGGTTCGGTGTTTCACGTACCTGGCCCTACCAAGGCTCAGTGTTGTTCGTACCCAACTGCAGTGGTGTGCGCGCATCGTTATATATAGATATACATATTCGTTATATTCTACCCGGCCATATAAGCTCGGTGTTCACAATAGCCTCTCATGGGCACACATACAATTATACATATACATATTTATCATGCTCTACCCGGCTATATAAGCTCGGGGTTCATAATAGCCTCTCATGGGCACACATACATACAAGCTCATATCTATCTTTAGCCCTTTTTACTATCCTCATTCGTTACCTTCTATCCTTAGAGTATTACTCGTCGTATAAGGAACTTAGTCCAATCATATCATTTGAGCATCATTAGTTTAATAGCTTCTCGAGCTAGGATCATTAGAGAGTGTCATGACTCATAGGAAGATGGACATTTGGCCAAAGAACCATGCCTTATGAAAGAAGGGTTAGCCTTACATACCTTTCCGTGCAACTATTATATCACTTGTACGCTCTTCTTCAAAGCTCATGTTCTACCTTCATTGAAGTGTATACTCATATTAGTTGATGGATAGCATTTAGCATTCATGACTAATTCTAGAGAAAATCGGACAGCATCTCCTTTATTTATATGACTTTCCTCGTATTACATATCAACTCCCAAACATCAATAATAACGTTCACAATGTCCTCACAATAGCCTATAGTCATCTACATTACTCTTACTTCATAATTCTATTCACTTTATCCATAATCATAGTCATACCTCGACAATACGTTCATTCACATACAATGTCGATTCCATACTCTCCATACCATTTATAACGTAATCATATTCATAAAGCATCAAGAATCATAACTCGTTCCATACATTTATTCAAAAGTGATACTATTCACACATTCATGACCCATTTCTTATTTCCTTATGTAATCCAAGTGTTTCAACTTCCAAATACTTTAAACAACATGAAAACATCATAAAACTTACCTTAGATGGTGTAGGATTGAACCTCGGGTGCAAATACCTCACTTGAGCAAAACCCTAGTTTTTCCTTCACTTGGATTCTTGCCTTGGATGAACTTTAATGGGTTTCTTATACTTGATTCACTTGGTTTGATGAAGTTGAACACTAATTCTCTTGAAAACTTGTGGGAGAAATGTGGAAAGATGTTTTAGAGAGAAGGGGAGTGAGAGATGAAAATGAAATGAAATAAAACTTGAACCCCCATTAAATACACAATTCTGTCCCGACTAGAATGTACGGACCAACATACGGTCCGTATAATTTTCACGGGCCATATGTCTGGACTGTATATTTGGTCCAGTGAGGTATGCCATTCTGGGCTGAACCTACGGCTGGACATACGGTCCGTATATTTTATATGGCGTATGTCCGGCCGTATAATGCCCGGTGGTTCCGATCTTGTTCTCGTCGACTCGTTTGATCTCCAATCCTTATGGAACCTTCTTGGCACTTGTCTAACACCTCAATACCAATCTAAGGGACGTTATAACTCTTCTTCATAATATCTTTAAGTTTTCATCAACTTACTACACATAAATCCTTTCCGATACTTATCATATACATGGCCTTCTCTTGGCAACTTTCTCGTCTAACATCGAATGTCTTTCAAATCTTATTTACAATCATCGAATGCTATTTCTTACCTATTGAAACATCGTATACTTCATGCTCTTCATTAGCTTACTCACTATGCACTAACGGAAAATTTTCCCGAGGTGTAGCATATTATATCAAAAATGCCATGTAATAACATCAAAATCATTATTACTAGAATAATATGTCATTACACAATGGTCAACATAACAGTCATAAGTTGAAGGATTACAATCTAAAATGATACAACCATCATAACAAAGTCTAGGACCATAAAAACATTGTCTTGAGTAATTCTAACACGATTGTGACTAAAATTTTAAAAAAAAAAAACAAAACAAAAACAAAAACAAGATCTAAAACAACAGACACAAAACACTAAGTTTCATTGAATCTCTGGAGCATATAGGACGTCATGCAGCATCAAAGATCGGCCACCACGCAAGTCCATTTTGCAAGTGCCTATCCCTTTGACTTCAAGCTTTGCATTATTTCCAACATATATCCACCTAGATTAAGGTGAAACTCGACGGAACTTCACAAACACTTCTCGATCACGGCTCACACGGTCGGTGGCCCCTAAGTCTACATCCGCACAAGATAAGATTCAGTTAGTAAAACAGTGCTAGAAACATATGTAGCGCTTAGAGATGCATTGTAAAATGCTACCATTTTTGGCTCAGGACACTCACGAGTAAAATGCCCTGCAACATGGAAGTTGTAGCATTTCATCTTACTTTTGTCTTTCATCTTGAAAACCACTTTCCTTTCTTGGGATTTGGCTTGTTCTTTTTCTTAGAGGGTCCTTCTTCAATGTCCTTACCCTTTCCATCACTTTCCCAATTCTTCTTGCCCTTGAAGCCTGAAAACTTTGTACCACTTGATTCAGCCACATAGGCACTAGGTATATCTTTAGCAACACCAAGTCGCTCGTCTTCAAGCTTGACATGACAGGAAAAATTATAAAAAGTTTTGATGCTATCATTATGGGTTAAGTTAACCTTCAAATGTTTCCAACCATTGGAAAGATAACAGATCACTTCCTGAACCAACAGCTCATCAGAGAACATGACCAACACGTTTGAGTTGAGCAATCATGTTAGACATCACCTTAAGGTATTGTTTGACATTGTGATCATGAAGCTTCTTGTAAGTGTCAAATTTAATAGTCATCTGTCTAAGGCTAGTCATAGTAGTGCCCCCATATGTCTCTCGTAAGTGTGCCCACATAGCATGGGCAGTTGCGATTCCTCACATTCATTAATGAGATCATCAACAACCAAACTCACAATAATTCCACGTGCATTGTAAGCTTTGAGATCTCTTCTATGTTGGGCAGTGTTACCCTTTTTTGGTTGAACCAAAAAATGGTTAATATCTTCCAGAGCATCTTGCTCTTCCAGTACTGTCACGACCCGACTTGAGGGCCGCGACGAGCACCCGGTGCTATCCCACCCGGGCACCCTTAACATACTTATACATCACATTTTAGATGAGCAACGTAATAATATCATGATTTTCATCATTATTCTAATCTCATTGAGCAACGACATATCTATATCATTGATAACATCTATGCCCATATAAATGTACATGCGCCGACGAGGCGATCAAGACAACATCCCAAAATATAGGCCGACAAGGCCGAACATATCTAACCATATACACAATGTCTACGAGCCTCTAAGAAGGGTACATCATATCATAACACATGGGCGGGACAGGACCTCGCCGTGCCCATGAATATATACACAAAAGAATCTATACCAAAAGGCGCCGCTCCAAATGAAATGGAGCTCGCTATGCGATCCCGAGAAAATATAGCTATGGATCAAGTCGTCTCCCCGGCCACTGCGGGGGGATGACGCAGCGTCCACAAACAAAAGGACGTCAGTACAAAGAATGTACTGAGTAGGTAAAGCATGATCAATATCAATATGGAAGCATAATGGATAACATATGAAATAACATAAGATGGGAGATAATATCATCATCATCATAGCACTTACTTGCCTTCCATAGGGACGTTCCATTCCTATTGCATATTCGCGTACATACGTTCATATCCTTGCTCAATTACCTTTCGTATCTAGTTTCCCTTCATACTCATACTCGTATCATATAATTTGCACATACATAGCCCTTACTTGGCACTCACATGGTCTTAACATATTCATACTCTAATCGATGTCATATACATAGCATAATCATGGTTATATGGATGTCATACATATAGCATATTCGTACTCATACAGATGTCGTACATATAGCTTATTCATACGCATATAGATGTCATACATATAGCCTATTCGTACTCATATAGATGTCATACATATAGCTTATTCGTACTCATATAGATGTCATATACATAGCTTATTCGTACTCATATAGATGTCATATACATAGCTTTTTATATAGCGTACCCGACCACGAAGGTTCGGTGTTTCACGTACCTGGCCCTACCAAGGCTCGGTGCCGGCCCTACTAAGGCTCGGGGTTGTTTGTACCAGCCCTATCAAGGCTCGGTGTTATCCGTACCCTCTTTGGGTGTGCACGCGTCGTTATAAATAGATATACATATTCGTTATATTCTACCCAGCCATATAAGCTCGGGGTTCACAATAGCCTCTCATGGGCACACATACATGTATGTATATATATATATATATATACATATTTATCACATTCTACCCGGCCATATAAGCTCGGGGTTCACAATAGCCTCTCATGGGCATACGTACATACAAGCTCATATCTATCTTTAGTCTTGTTACTAACGTCATTCATTACCTTCTATCCTTAGAGCATTAATCGTTGTATAAGGAACTTAGTACAATCATATCATTTGAGCGTCATTAGCTTAATAGCTTCTCGAGCTAGGATCATTAGAGAGTATCTTGAACTCATAAGAAGATGAACATTTGGCCAAAGAACCATGCCTTATGAAAGAAGGGTTAGCCTTACATACCTTTCATGAAACTATTCTATCACTTGAGCTTTCTTCTTCAAAGCTCACGTTCTACCTTCATTGAAGTGCATATTCATTAGATACTAGATAGCTTAGCATTCATGACTAATTCTAGATAAATTCGGACAACATCTCCTTTATTTATATGACTTTCCTCGTATTTCATATCAACTCCCAAACATCAATAATAACATTCACATTATCATCACAATAGCTTTTAGTCATCTACATTACTCTTACTTCACAATTCTCTTCACTTTATCCATATTCATAGTCATATCTCATCAATACGTTCATTCACATACAATGTCGGTTTCCATACTCTCAATATCATTTTATAACATGATTATAATCATAAAGCATCAAGAATCATAACTCGTTCCAAACGTTTCTTCAAAGGTGTTACTATTCACACATTCATGATCCATTTCTTATATTCCTTTGTAATCCAAGTGTTTCATCTTCCAACTACTTTATATAACATGGAAACATCATAAAACTTACCTTAGATGGTGTAGGATTGAACCTTGGTGGCATATGCCTCTCTTGAGCAAAACCCTAGATTTCCCTTCACTTGAATTTCTTGCTTTTGATGAACTTTAATGGTTTCTCTTACTTTGATTCACTTGGTTTGATGATAACAACCTTTGATTTCCTTTGGATTCTTGTTCATGAAACACATATGAGGCCCTAGAGCTTTTAGAGAGAAGTAGAGAGATGTTGGGAATGAAATAATGAAGTTGGAAACACATTTAAAGACTTGAAACATTTCAGTCCGTCGGGTGTTCCACGGACTGTTCCACGGTCCGTGGAACCCAGTGTGGTCCATGAAACTGGTCGTGCTTCATGACCAGTCAGTTGGCTTCTCCTCTGGCAGTTCCACGGACCCATCCACGGTCCGTGGAACACACCGCTGGCCGTGGAACTGGCCGTGAAACTCACTGCCACACCAAGTTCGATCCCGTCATCTCGTTTGATCTCCAATCCTTATGGAACCTTCTTAGCACTTTTTTATCACTTCATTAACAATCTAAGTGGCGTTATAATTCTTCCCCAACACATCATTAATTTTTCATCAACTTACTACTCATAAATCCTTTCCGATACTTATCGTATACATGGCCTTTTCTTGGCAACTTTCTCATCTAACATCGAATGTCTTTCAAATCTCATTTAGAATCATCAATTGATATTTCTTACTTATTGAAACATCGTATACTTCATATTCCTCATTAGCCTATTCACTGTGCATCAACGAAAAAAATTTTGAGGTGTAACATTCTCCCCCCCTTAGGAACATTCGTCCTCGAATGTTAAGCACTCGGGGATTCTACAAAAATTTCGCCAGTGTTTCCCCTATAATATGGCACTACCGACCTATCACAACAACCCATAATATCAATGCCTCACAGGGCCACAACATAATAGCAATATAATTTGGCCACACACGACCCAAATACATAAAAGGAAAGCGTACATACCTTACGATCTTGGCGTTTCATCTTGGCCCTCTTCCGGGGGCTGAAATAGGTGCGGATATTTGGATTTCATGATTTCCTCCGCTTCCCATGTCATCTCTTCTCGATTATTATTTCTCCATATAACTTTAACTGAGGCCACTTCTTTTTTTCTAAGCCTCCGTACTTGCCTATCTAATATGGCAATGGGTTTTTCATCATAAATTAACTTTTCTGTCACTTGAACATCATTTAATGGGACGATCCTAGTAGGATCTCCAACATATTTACGAAGCTTCGAGACATGAAAAACGTGATGGACTGACTCCAAATCGGGAGGTAAATCTAATTCATAAGCTACTTTGCCTATCTTGCGCACGACTTCATAAGGCCCAATATACCGGGGACTAAGCTTCCCCTTTTTGCCAAATCTCATAACGCCTTTCATTGGCGACACTTTCAAAAATACCCAATCTTTAACTTGGAACTCTAGGTCCCTTCGACGATTATCCGCATAGGACTTTTGATGACTTTGGGCTGCTAACAGTCGATCTTGTATGAGCTTGACTTTCTCTATGGCTTGTTGGACCAAGTCCGGCCCTATCAATTTAGCCTCTCCTGTTTCAAACTACCCAATCGGGGATCTACACTTTCGCCCATACAAGGCTTCGTACGGTGCCATTTGAATGCTAGAATGATAGCTATTATTGTAAGCGAATTCAATGAGTGGCAAATGATCATCCCAATTTCCACCGAAATCTATCATACATGCCCGTATCATATCCTGAAGAGTCTGAATGGTACGCTCAGCTTGTCCATCAGTCTGTGGATGAAATGCTGTGCTAAGGCTCACTTGAGTCCCCAAACCCTCTTAGAAGGACTTCCAGAAATTAGCTGTAACTGAGTACCTCTATCAGAGATAATAGATGCTGGAACACCATGAAGTCGCACTGTCTCTTTAACATAGAGCTTTGCATAATCTTTGCCACGTACGTCGTTACGGGCAAGAAATGAGCTGACTTGGTGAGCCTATCCACAATCACCCATATGGAATCATACTTACGTCGAGAACGAGGTAAACCTGTAATAAAGTCCATGTTGATCACTTCCCATTTCCAAGTTGGAATTTCTATAGCTTGCAATAATCCGCCCGGCTTTTGGTGCTCGATTTTCACTTGTTGACAATTGGGACATGGAGCTACAAATTCCACTATATCTTTCTTTATCCCATTCCACCAATACATGGATTTAAGATCATTATACATTTTTGTTGCTCCGGGGTGGATAGAATAATGGGAACAATGAGCTTCTCTCAATATTTGGTGGCGTAGACCCCGCCACATTAGGAACACATAATCTGCCCCGACATCGGAGAACTCCATCTCCTGTAATCTCAAATGATGATTCCTCTTTCTGAGGGAGTGTATCTCTGTACTGCACTAGCATGGGATCTTCGTATTGTCGCTCTTTCACTTCTACCACTAGCGACGAAACTGCTGAATTCTGAATGGTAGTTCCCCTGCTACCTGAGTCCACTACTCGGACTCCTAGGCTAGCTAGCTGCTGGAGTTCACGAGTCATTTCCCGTTTCTCTGACTGTACATCACATAAACTTCCCATAGATCTGCGGCTAAGAGCATCAGCCACAACATTTGCCTTTCCGGGGTGATATAGGATATCAACATCATAATCTTTCAACAATTCTATCCATCGTCGCTGCCGCAAATTCAACTCTTTTTGCTTGAAGATATACTGAAGGCTCTTGTGATCTGTATAAATGTCTACATGAACACCATATATGTTATGACCCGTATTTCGTACGTTTGGATCATTCGGGATAATTGCGAGAAGTTAAAGGCAAGACTATTTCCAAAATTATTTTAAAATACAAATGGGTTGTGAATATTATTTATGAACCTTATTAGTATGGAAATATTGAGAAAGGTTAAGGGCGAAAAGGGAAACTCACAAAAAGGATACATGGTAATATTGTGGAAGGCTAGGGGCAAAATGGTAATTTCACAAGGTGTTCAAGAAAGTTCTTGAAGGACCAAAATGTCTAAGAAAATTCTTGAAAGTGGCCAATATGGCCGTGTGGTGTATAGTATGTGTGTGTGTGGGGCTATGTGGGCCCCACTCTTTTATGGCCATATGATGAAATATAAGGACCAAGCTTACAAAGGAAGAAACTTGGTCATCTTTGTTTAATTTCAAGAAAACTCTAGAGAAATGGAGAGAGGGGATCATGTGTCTATATCTATATTTTGAGGGACTTAATTACAAATATATAGAAGTGGTGGAAGACATGTATATATATATATATATATAAGGGGTTATCATTTAATTCAAGAAATTGGAAAAAAAAAAAGAAAAAAAAAAGGAGAGGAGAGAAGATGAAGGGTTCGGCCAAGGTGGGGGATTTTGCCCCCATGAAATATTGCTCCAAAAATTATTTTCTTCTTGCATTTCAAGTGAACGGAAGGCCCTCTACAACATGGAAGAGTTGTTGGAATAAGAAAAGCATTGGTTGTGTAAGTTGGAAACTCTAGCCAAGTGAGAAGACAAGTGGAGGAAGGTAAGGTTTAATTCCTTTTCTATGTGTTATAGATGATTTGTGAATATTGTAGTATGTAGAAAAGAATGGAACTCATGAAATATGTGTGTGTGTGGTGTAGCCGAATGGAATAGTGTTGTGTAGAGATGATGAGTTAATTTTTATTTAGTATGTTGATTGTTGTAATTGTGGATTCTATGATGGGAAATGAGGATTTAATGGTTAGAAATGAAATTGCGATTGTTTGAGGATTATGGAAGAAGTTGGTGAGATATTAGTATGATTTCTTATAGTTGAAAGAATAATTCATGCATGTTGTGGAATTGAAAAATGAATGAACTAATTTCATTTAGCATTAGAGGTTGATGTCGCCATGGATTCTATGTTGATAATGAAGGTCTAAATGATTTAAGTGAAGTTGCAATTATTGTAGCATGTTGCCGAAGTTGATGAGAATTGTATATAGTTTCATGGATTTATGGAGAATAATGTTGTTAGTATGATGTTGTTAATGTGTAAATTATTAAGTCATTGTTCTTATTGGAGTTAAAAGATCTTGAAGGGGAGTAGTATGTCGATTAAATTGTTAGAATGTGCTTTGGGTTGATTATTGAAATTGTTAGTATGATTATTGGCGTTATTATGGATGGTTTGGCCGGGCTGAATTCCCGGATTGTTGTTGATTGAAATTGGCCAAGTTGAACTTGGTGGGATGGAGTATTTACAGGGGAAATGCTGCCGAAATTTTGGTAGACAAGTGTTACTTTGAGAATTTATATCTAGATGCTCAAGTTAACATTTGGTAAATATGACCAAATTGTAGATGTTGGCGAAATTGGAACTTGAATTTGGAGGAGCGTAAGGAGCGGAAAAAGGTATGTAAGGTTTCACTTTCCTTCTTTGGCATGTCTTAGACATAATAGGCTTGAATACGCGCCTCGGGGATGATTCCATTCCTAGAAATCCGAACTTGAAATTTCCCCTTTTTCATTCAATAGAATTGAATTAAGTTGGTGTGTTTTATTGAAATGATTGTTTAAACATCTCTAACTTGCCCAAATGGAACCGAGTGATCCTTAGAACTTCATAAGTGACTCCATAAAGCTTAACGCACGTAAATTGTGTACGCCACCTCATCTGACTCGAGGTAGGCCCACTATTCCCGAATTCTCTCCTATTGTCCCATTTGGCTTATTTTCATTCTATAGTTAAGGAAAGCTTTTGGTTATTATTCCGACTACTAAATAATAGTTGTTTTAACAAATCCATTGATCCCAAAACATGATTCTTCTCCTCCGATAGCTAGTAAATGTTTTCCAAAGTGCCCGTATTTTCTCAGAACAAAGGTTGATGGCAAAGTAAATTTCACAACAATGACGATGAACATGTTCTACAATGACATGGAGGATGTCAAGGAAGAAAATATTTACATGATGAATATGACCATGATGATTCTATGATTAAAGGTTCCAAGTTCATGATTCCGGATGAGATGAGAACGTTAAGCTATTTCTTGAATTCTCAACTCTATTCATGAATAATGTCTATCTTTAAAGGTCCCAAGTATATGAAACGATGCCTTACGATCCTGTTTTATGTTTTCCCATGATGACACTCTTTCTTGATAGTCTCCCCTGATGATTATCGTTCCTTCAAGGTGAGACAGGACGATCCGGATTATTCCATAATGCAATCGGAGGTTTCTGACCTTACGTCACTCCGATAAAGTTATAGCTTTTGATTGGGCTCCAATGCATGCTTATGATGGAGATTACACTGGCCTAGAGGGCCGGGCATGACCACCACTACGGTAAGCGTAGTGGGCAGCACCTGACTACACTGGCCTAGAGGGCCGGGCACGACCACCACTACGGTAAGCGTAGTGGGCGGCATATAATTACACTGGCCTATTTGGCCGGGCACGATCCCCACTAGGCGGCGAAAGAGATGTTTACCCGGACGCGGGCTAATGATATTATGTGATTCGATACACGGGTTATGGATGCATATATATATATATATAGGTAAAAGTGATCATGCATAATTCCGCCTCGAGAGGCAAAAAAGGAAACGATCTTTTCCCTTATTTCCCATATCTTCTTATTATACGTTGTTCATGTCTCGTTTATTTTATTTTGTTATCATTTTACGCCTTACCTACTCGCACAATGCTCGTGCCGACCCTCTTCTTCGGGGGGCGCGTTTCATGCCGCGCGCGTACACCCGGACGGATAGAAGTCGGGACGAGAAGATGTTCCGTGGAAGTTGGCAAACTCCATTTGTTCTGGATTGTCGCCGAGTCAGCGTGCTATGCCATGATGTCTTGTTCGAAGTTAGAGACTTTGCAGACAGAGTCGTGGGTATTGGGTTGTCAGTCTGTAAGCGGCTCCAGCAGCCGACATGTTATTATGTTTCGTGTCACGAGTCTTATGTGATGTCAGACTTTACTTATGGAAAAAAAAAATTCTATGTATTCATTTCTAACTGATTCATAAGTTTATACGTGTAATAAGAGTCAGCGGGTTCGCTCGGCTCCGAATATGGGGTCGGGTGCCCATCACACCCTGGTAAGATCGGGGTGTGACAAATTGGTATCAGAGCAGGTCGGTCTAAGGGTTGTCTGCAAAGTCGTGTCCGGTAGAGTCCCCGTTTTATGGGTGTGAAGCCGGCCACATTTATAAACAGGAGGCTGCAGGGCATCTAGGAATTGTTGACCTTCCTTGTGTTCTAAGATCGTGCGATAGAGCCAAGTCATAAGAAATAAGATTTTCCTATATAAGCCAGACGTACGATGGAAGAAAGCGAGTGACGCTATGGAAGGCCATAGAGATAAGTCCTAACGTAATTATTCTGTCACCTGAAATTGGAAGCACCGGGTGACTGGAATGTGTCATAGGGCCGTATGTTCTGCGAGGTGTTATCGATATTTGCGACGCACAGATTTGAAATAGTAGGCATGATAAAGGAGATCCTGCCAGAATGGATTTGTCTAACAGGAAGAAGCGCGAAAAGGAAATACGATAAACAGGCAATAAGCGAGGTGCGACGTTTCAGAAAGGTTATGGATTGGTCATGGCGATAAAGGTACGATCACTATCCTCGGGAATCTGGAAGCCCAGTACAGGAAGTGGTTATACATATAAGTGAAAAAGTGGACGTTGAGGATCGAAAAGGGTAAAACAGTAATTATAAAAGAAAGGACGTGCTACAAAAATGTCTCGGGACCTGTAAGACCTCGACTCGCTCCCGATGATGTAATAAAGGTCACGCGAGGAAGTGGACGCGATTATATCAGCATTAAGGCACCGGATTCTACCAAAGTTTCGAGGTTAAGCGTGCTCAGGTGGGAGCAATTCTATGATGGGTGACCCCCCTGGGAAATATGCGAGAAATTCGATATATTCAGACCTAAGAGACAAATGAGAAGTTAGGATAGCCTAGGGGAAATTGGAGCATACGGAATGATTGGAGACCATAAGAAGACGCGCAGGACGAGGTAGATTAGATTGGTGAAGAGACAGAAAGTGCGGCACAGCTTGGGAATTAGGATAGGCTTGAATAGCGTATGGAAGTACATTGTGGACTAGTGGATGGCATATGTATAGATGAGAATGCGTATGATATTCGGAGAGGAAAGTGAGTGACTAGATAGGAAACAAGGGATCAAAGTGTCGGAAGAAGGTGAAAGGTAAGAAACCTCAGTAAAGAAAGCATAGGTTTGCAATGATGTTAAGGTGAGAGACCTATAAAGGAATGGATGAGTGACTATATTAATATAGTTAGAGGTTCGATGAACAAGGATAGGGAGAGTAAAAATTTGTAATGATTCCGTGTTAGGAACAAGATAGCGAAACGCTTAAGGAAAATGGACGCGCAACTACAACACAAACACATAGTTAAGAAGGAACTATGCACGAGTGAACTAAGTAAGCGAAAGGACGAATAGTGGATGGAAGGGTATGAAAATGT
Source organism: Lycium ferocissimum (assembly GCF_029784015.1). Taxonomy (NCBI): domain Eukaryota; kingdom Viridiplantae; phylum Streptophyta; class Magnoliopsida; order Solanales; family Solanaceae; genus Lycium; species Lycium ferocissimum. Next base: position 6,383 of record NW_026727983.1, on the reverse strand, counting down.
GGACAAAAATGAGGACATCGACGGAGAGTAAAAGAAAAACCTAGGACAAGAAGTTTTCGACATGTTAGGCGCGGAGTTGGGAGGAAGACAAGGAAATAAGGTATAGACGAAAAATTTCATATAAGGAGCCCCTTAAACCGGAGAATGTATTATGGGCTTTAAGTCCAAATGAAGGGAACTCATTGGCCTGGAGCCAGAGGTTAAAGCATATCAGTCTAACAAGTGAATACATGAAGGAAATAGGAAGGAGTTGGTGCAGTGAATCAGGAGACTTATAACACAGAATGAGGACTCGTGTAAAGACCCAGGAGTACGAGTATAAGGAGAATAGGGTGAAGATAAGGAATGGGTATAAAGAGAAGAACGACTAAAAAAGGGACCCTCCCGAAGTATTATGACACCCTATAAGATCAGTTGAACATTCGAGGACGAATGTTCTAAAGGGGGGGAGGATGTTATGACCCGTATTTCGTACGTTTGGATCATTCGGGATAATTGCGAGAAGTTAAAGGCAAGACTATTTCCAAAATTATTTTAAAATACAAATGGGTTGTGAATATTATTTATGAACCTTATTAGTATGGAAATATTGAGAAAGGTTAAGGGCGAAAAGGGAAACTCACAAAAAGGATACATGGTAATATTGTGGAAGGCTAGGGGCAAAATGGTAAGTTCACAAGGTGTTCAAGAAAGTTCTTGAAGGACCAAAATGTCTAATAAAATTCTTGAAAGTGGCCAATGTGGCCGTGTGGTGTATAGTATGTGTGTGTGTGTGGATATGTGGGCCCCACTCTTTTATGGCCATATGATGAAATATAAGGACCAAGCTTACAAAGGAAGAAACTTGGTCATCTTTGTTTAATTTCAAGAAAACTCTAGAGAAATGGAGAGAGGGATCATGTGTCTATATCTATATTTTGAGGGACTTAATTACAAATATATAGAAGTGGTGGAAGACATGTATATATATATATATATATATATATATATATATATATATATATATATAGAGATCATTTAATTCAAGAAATTGGAAAAAAAAAAAAAAAAGGAGAGGAGAGAAGATGAAGGGTTCGGCCAAGGTGGGGGATTTTGCCCCCATGAAATATTGCTCCAAAAATTATTTTCTTCTTGCATTTCAAGTGAATGGAAGGCCCTCTACAACATGGAAGAGTTGTTGGAATAAGAAAAGCATTGGTTGTGTAAGTTGGAAACTCTAGCCAAGTGAGAAGACAAGTGGAGGAAGGTAAGGTTTAATTCCCTTTTCTATGTGTTATAGATGATTTGTGAATATTGTAGTATGTAGAAAAGAATGGAACTCATGAAATATGTGTGTGTGTGGTGTAGCCGAATGGAATAGTGTTGTGTAGAGATGATGAGTTAATTTTATTTAGTATGTTGAATGTTGTAATTGTGGATTCTATGATGGGAAATGAGGATTTAATGGTTAGAAATGAAATTGCGATTGTTTGAGGATTATGGAAGAAGTTGGTGAGATATTAGTACGATTTCTTATAGTTGAAAGAATAATTCATGCATGTTGTGGAATTGAAAAATGAATGAACTAATTTCATTTAGCATTAGAGGTTGATGTCGCCATGGATTCTATGTTGATAATGAAGGTCTAAATGATTTAAGTGAAGTTGCAATTATTGTAGCATGTTGCCGAAGTTGATGAGAATTGTATAGAGTTTCATGGATTTATGGAGAATAATGTTGTTAGTATGATGTTGTTAATGTGTAAATTATTAAGCTGTCATTGTTCTTATTGGAGTTAAAAGATCTTGAAGGGAGTAGTATGTCGATTAAATTGTTAGAATGTGCTTTGGGTTGATTATTGAAATTGTTAGTATGATTATTGGCGTTATTATGGATGGTTTGGCCGGGCGAATTCCCGGATTGTTGTTGATTGAAATTGGCCAAGTTGAACTTGGTGGGATGGAGTATTTACGGGGAAATGCGCCGAAATTTTGGTAGACAAGTGTTACTTTGAGAATTTACTTCTAGATGCTCAAGTTAACATTTGGTAAATATGACCAAATTGTAGATGTTGGCGAAATTGGAACTTGAATTTGGAGGAGCGTAAGGAGCGGAAAAAGGTATGTAAGGTTTCACTTTCCTTCTTTGGCATGTCTTAGACATAATAGGCTTGAATACGCGCCTCGGGGATGATTCCATTCCTAGAAATCCGAACTTGAAATTTCCCTTTTTTCATTCAATAGAATTGAATTAAGTTGGTGTGTTTTATTGAAATGATTGTTTAAACATCTATAACTTGCCCAAATGGAACCGAGTGATCCTTAGACCTTCATAAGTGACTCCATAAAGCTTAACGCACGTAAATTGTTTACGCCACCTCAGCTGACTCGAGGTGGGCCCACTATTCCCGAATTCTCTCCTATTGTCCCATTTGGCTTATTTTCATTCTATAGTTAAGGAAAGCTTTTGGTTATTATTCCGACTACTAAATAATAGTTGTTTTAACAAATCCATTGATCCCAAAGCATGATTCTTCTCCTCCGATAGCTAGTAAATGTTTTCCAAAGTGCCCGTATTTTCTCAGAACAAAGGTTGATGGCAAAGTAAATTTCACAACAATGACGATGAACATGTTCTACAATGACATGGAGGATGTCAAGGAAGAAAATATTTACATGATGAATATGACCATGATGATTCTATGATTAAAGGTTCCAAGTTCATGATTCCGGTTGACGAGATGAGAACGTTAAGCTATTTCTTGAATTCTCAACTCTATTCATGAATAATGTCTATCTTTAAAGGTCCCAAGTATATGAAACGATGCCTTACGATCCTGTTTTATGTTTTCCCATGATGACACTCTTTCTTGATAGTCTCCCCTGATGATTATCGTTCCTTCAAGGTGAGACAGGACGATCCGGATTATTCCATAATGCAATCGGAGGTTTCTGACCTTACGTCACTCCGATAAAGTTATAGCTTTTGATTGGGCTCCAATGCATGCTTATGATGGAGATTACACTGACCTAGAGGGCCGGGCATGACCCCCACTACGGTAAGCGTAGTGGGCAAAGACTGACTACACACCGGCCTAGAGGGCGGCACGACCACCACTACGGTAAGCGTAGTGGGCGGCATATAATTACACTGGCCTATTTGGCCGGGCACGATCCCCACTAGTGGCACTGCAAGAGATGTTTACCCCGGACGCGGGCTAATGATATTATGTGATTGACGCATATAAGTTATGGATGCATATATATATAAAGGTAAAAGTGAGCATGCATAATTCCGCCTCGAGAGGCAAGCAGATACAGTCAAATCCGTTTTCCCTTATTTCCCATATCTTCTTATTATACGCTATTCATGTCCTGTCTATTTTATTATGTTATCATTTTACGCCTTACCTACTCCGCTCGTGCCGACCCTCTTCTTCGGGGTCGCGTTTCATGCCGCGCGGTACACCCGGACGGATAGAGTCGGGGCGGAAGATGTTCCGGCGAAGTTGGCAAACTCCATTTGTTCCGAGTGTCGCCGAGTCGCGTGCTATGCCATGATGTCTTGTTCGAAGTTAGAGACTTTGCGACAAGAGTCGTGGGTATTGGGTTGTCGGTCCGTAAAGAGGCTCCGTGACCGACATGTTATTATGTTTCGTGTCACGAGTCTTATGTGATGTCGACTTTACTTATGGAAAAAAAAAATTCTATGTATTCATTTCTAACTGATTCATAAGTTTATACGTGTAATAAGAGTCAGCGGGTTCGCTCGGCTCCGAATATGGGGTCGGGTGCCCATCACACCCTGGTAAGATCGGGGTGTGACAATATAGATAGTGTCTCCATATCTTTAATGCATGAATCACCGCAGCCAATTCAAGATCATGGGTTGGATAATTCTTTTCATGTTTTCTTAATTGCCTTGAAGCATATGCGATCACCTTGCCATGTTGCATCAATACACAGCCTAACCCAACGCCTGAAGCGTCACAATAAACAACATAGCCTTCCAATCCTTCTGGAAGTGTCAGGACTGGTGCAGAAGTCAATCTGTCTTTCAGCTCCTGGAAACTACGCTCACAAGCATCCGTCCATTGAAACTTTGCTGATTTCTGAGTCAGCTTCGTAAGTGGTGCAGAAATAGAAGAAAAACCTTCAACAAATCTTCTGTAATAACCTGCTAAGCCCAGAAAGCTACGTACCTCCGTAGGAGTTGTTGGCCTTGGCCAAGTCTTTACGGCCTCTATCTTTTGGCTATCTACCCGAATTCCATCTGCACAATGTGCCCAAGAAATGTCACCGAGTTCAACCGTAACTCGCACTTAGAAAAATTTTGCAAATAACTCTCGAGTCCGAAGAACTCGAGGACAAGACGCAAATGATCCACATGTTCGCCTCGGATCCGGAATACACCAAGATGTCATCGATGAACACAATCACGAACAAATCGTAAAAGGGCCCGAACACATCATTCATTAAATCCATAAACACCGTTTGCAGCATTAGTTAGCCCAAATGACATTACCCGGAACTCAAAATGGCCATATCTTGTTCTGAAAGCTGTCTTAGGGATATCTTTCTCCCTAACTCCCACTTGATGATATCCGGATCTCAAATCTATCTTAGAAAACTATTGGGCACCTTGTAGTTGATCAAATAAGTCATCAATCCTCGGAAGAGGATATTTATTCTTGATCGTCACCTTATTCAATTGCCGATAATCGATGCACATTCTTAAAGAGCCATCTTTCTTTCGGACAAATTGTTATATCCCGTGTTTGGTACATTGGGACAATCCGAGTTAACCATGATAAGTTAAGGACAAGACCATTCCGGGAGGCGAAGTGGAGACTTTTAACTACGATTTTGTTTTAAGACATGAGTTGCTTATGATTTTGTTGGCATGGAATATTAAGGAAAAATTTGGGGTTAAAAGTGAATATTGGAAAGTTAAAATTCATGAAATAAAAATGGCCAAGTGGCCGGCCACATGGATGTTTTATATATGTGATTAGAAGATGACTAATTAAATCATCTTCATCATTCTCACCCTTAGAAAATTCAAGAAACTTGGAGAAAACCAAAGGAGCCATATTCGGCCAAGGCAAGCTAAAATGGAAGACCATGAATAGTGATCACAAAAATTATTTCCTTCGAAAGCGCTCCAACCAATTGGAAGGTCCTTATTAACGTGCTAAAAAATTGACAATCATGTTGTTGCTTCATAATTTAAACTCACGTTGACAGATATATTTCGTATTTTGTACGTCGATTATTCGCAAGCTGAGGTAGGGCCCACACATTGAGATTTTTTTGGGACATGCGACAATTTATATGAATCACATATGTGAAGTTAAACATAACTCAAGAAGGACCCTTGAGCCAAATCAAAGTGGAAGTCCTCCAAGCAAATATTTTTAAGTAACGTTTCGGTGATCCGACTTCGAGCGGCGAGTAAGCGTATTATAAGTTTGGAATTTAGAAAAATACCAAAGATAGAAGTTGTAGATAATTGAATTATATTTCCAAAATAGGTCGTGGTCCCACGATGACATTGGGATAAGGAGATATGGACGTTTTAAGGCGGAAAGGCGGTAGGGCTAGGGCCCAAACCGGGCCCAATCGGGTTAGGCCCATGACCCATGCCTATTTAAGTGAAATTTCAGCCCTTGCCTCTTATTTTTTAGACCAAGAACACCAGAAAATTCTGGAAAGAGAGAGAGAGAAGAGCCTTGGAGAGAAGAAAAACCAATTTTGACCAAAATCTGAGCCCCGAATTCCGAAGCTCACGAAGAGAAAAGTGTTGTACGCTGCGTTGTCTTCAATTTGAGCTAAAAATCAACCAAGGAGAAGAGTGATAACGTGGGGGCTGCATGATTAAGGTATGAATACGGTTCCTTTTCATTGTTAACGAGTTTATTGTTATATCCCGTATTTTTAACGTGGGATTATTTGGCCGAGGTGGGGCCCACGCATCGAGATTTTTTGGAACATCTGAAAAGTCATATGAATCACATATGTAAAGCTAAACACAACTCATGAAGGACCCTTGGACCAAATCAAAGTGGAAGCCCTCCAAACGAATATTTTTAAGAAAACGTTTTCGGGTGACCTGACTTCGAGGGGCAAAAACGATATTATAAGTTTGGAATTTGGGAAAATACCAAGAAATAGGAGTTGTAGATAATTGAATTAGCTTTCCAACCATAGGTCGTGGGCCAATGGGTGACATCGGAATAAGGAGATATGGACATTTTAAGGCAGAAAGGTCGAGATGAACAGTGAATTCAGCCCCAACCCGATTTCAATTCGGGTCAGGCCCATTTTGCACCATTTAATGAAAAATTTCGGCCTTCTCCTTCATTTTCAGACCTCAACAAACCCAGAAAATTTCAGAGATAGAGA
>NW_026727982.1:0-28937 GCF_029784015.1 Lycium ferocissimum | reverse complement strand
TTTGTATCCCCCTTCTTCGATTTTTTGGGCTCCGGTTTAATTTTTGTATGCCTTTTCCTTTACATACTGGGCTTTTTTGTCACTTTGTTCTTCGGGTTTCACCCAGGCGAACGTGCCCAGGCGCCCCCGGGTTTGTTATGGGCCCTGCGGAAGCTCCCTTTGACCCCGGGCCCCAATTTTTGGGGCGGGGGGGCCCGTCCCGTCTTCGTTTTTCGTATGGGGCCCGCAACGGGGGGGTTTTGAAAACCGAAACATTGGTAGTTCGGGCGGAACACCCGGGCCCTTTGGGCCTTATATATATGTAAATAGCTATATTGGCCACAATGCACGGCCTACGGTAGTATTTTCTTGTGCGAATACAAAATTTTGGTTAAGAGAAAAACAGAGGAAATCCCCGCCCAAATTTTCTAAATAAGGTTATCATTTGTGGCTTTTTAGTACGCACGGTGCCTGATTCGAGCGCTGTCACGGCCTACGGGTTGGGTCGTGACAATGCCCATACATCCGGCTCCGATTTTAGTCTCCTAAGATAACGTCGGATTACGATTAATCCGTTGTACCTACGTACTTCCGATCCCGGATATGACTCGTCCGACGTCCGTTTGGTCTTAGATCTCGACAAAGATTCAATTCGCCGTATATCCGATTTAAGATCCCGAGCAGCCCTAATAAGGGGATATCAAAGAATGACAACAAAAATGAAGGCCTTTATAAGTGTTTCGATCAAGCTTAAGTATGTGTGCGGAAAGATAGAAACCTCCCCCGAAGTGCTATGAAGCCTCGAATTATTGAACATTAGAGGACGAATGCTTGCAGCGGGGGGGATGTTACATCTCGCATTTTATGCGTATTCGGAAAAATTGAGAATGTCGAATGGCAGGAATTAAGGTTCTAATTAGATTCTACTTAATGTGCATGGGATGTTTAAGGAAATATTGACGTGGAAATATTAGGAGAGGCTAAGGGCGAAGAAATTTGCAAAATGGGTTATGAAAATAATGCGGAAGACTTGGGGCAAAATGGTAATATTAAGAAAAGTCGAGGGGGCAAAATGGAATTTCATGGCATATGGTTCAAGAATATTCCTAAAAGGGCCCCAATGGCGGACAAAGAAAAAAGAAAAAGATGACAACAAATAATAAGTCATCTTTTAGAAATAAAAGGAAAATGGAAGAAAAATCTAGAGAGAGCGTGTACCCTCGCATCATCTACGCATGCAAGTAAAATGAATATATATATAAATAGGGAAGGGTAGTCATCTTTTATTAAGAAAGAAAGAACAACTTAAGAAAGAGAGGAGGAGAGGAAGAGAGCTCACGGCCAAGAGAGTGGAAAAAGAGCTGGGAAATCTTGCTTCCAAAATTATTTTCTTGTGGTTTCCATACTAATTCATGGTCCCTTTACAACTTGGTGCACTTGGTTTGGAAGAATAAGCATTGGTTTCCTCAATTCAACCCTTGAGGAAGCGAGGAAGTTTGGAGAAAAGGTAAGATTTCATTCCATTTACTTATGTTATGAAGGTTGGTTTGTGTTGTGGAATATGTAAATGAGTAGAATATGGAAACATGCAGAAGTGTAAACGTGTAAGTATGTGTGTGTGTGTGGCCGAAAATCATGTTGATGGAGAGGATGACAAAACTTTATTTGTTATGTTAATTGTGAGTTGTGATTATGATGGAATTTATATTGGAAATGAAAGATGGATGAATTTGATGGAATATGAAATGTAGGGGTGGTCAGTGAGGTATGGAAAAATTAAAATGAAGTTGAATTAAGTTTGTTTAATATGTTAGTTATGTTATTGTATTCTTGCAAATGTAAAATGGAAGTAAAATGATGAAGTTAGCATTGAAATGGAATGTGTAGAATTATGTCGTATTAATGTGATTTTATGATATTAAGATAATGAAGTTGTTAAAGGTGTGAATTATGATGATTGTTGATGAATTTGGAAGATGGAAATATGTTATGAATATGTTTGTCGAAGAATGGAAATTTTAAAGATGATTATGGTTTCGTGGAAAATTTGTGTATTTTGCGAATAATGTGTGAAATCATATGAAATGTCTCCAAATGATGTTGGGATGATCTTGGTAAGTAAATGAGTATGTAAACATTAATGTTGGTTTGAAATGTGAAGTAGTTTGAAGTGTGGCCTTATGTCGAAAGAAGACTATTTGTGATTAGTATGTGATTCTTGTTGTGAATTAATGTTGTTGGTTGTCATGTCGACAATTGACATAGGGTTAAATTCTCGGGGGCATATTTATAGTGGGGAAGTCTTTACGAAATTTGTAGCCAAATAGAAACTAAAAATTGAAATGTCAACTTGCATGAATAGTAGCGCGTGAGACGACTATTTGCAGCATTTTCGACGCAAACAAAGACCGGAGTTTCGACGAGCTTAACAAGCGAGAAAGGTATGTAAAGCTACCCTATTCTTTTCTTGGCACGCCCTAGATGTACTAGGCTTGAATTCGTACCGGGACAACTCCACTCTTCGGAACTGATCGCGTTCGAAAATTTACCCTTTCTTTCTAACAGAATTGAATTAGTTAGGGTTGGAATGACTAGAAAGTGATCCAAAACTCTCCAACTTTTATAAATAAAAAATCGATTACCTTAAAGTCCTCGTGAATGATATTATGAAGTTGAACGTATGTAATTTACGTCCGCTGACCAATTGACCGAGGTGGGCCCCTATTTCTGATTTTACTCTTTTGTATTTGCGATTTGTCTTCGAGCGGCCTTAGGAATGTTTTTAGCTACTAAACAAAAATCATTTTAAATATTCTATTAAGTCTATGGAACGTTTTGATACGTACTTTGACTCCGAACAATGTTCGCCCCCGACATAATCTCTTTGATGTCCGAAAGGTACGCACTATGAGCGTCCCATTTCATTGGTCCGATTTGTCATTTGATCCGCCCCCATCGAGCCCCGGATATATATATTATTTTAGTGCATTAGTTTCTCGCTCTCCACTCGTGGATGCCTCAATGTTTCCCCATCGAGGCCCGGCCAGATATGTTCTCAAGCGCTTTCCCTGCATTGCTCCGCCGTGCCTCGGATGCGAGGGGGATTTTGGACACGTCACATGGGTCCGAAAATGAACGGGCCATTTTTAATTATTTGATACCCGTTATGTGATGCAGGGGCCCCAATGGGGGATTTGTTTGGGAAAATATTTTTCCTCGGTATGATGTGTTTTGGCCGGGAGAAGGGGAGCGCCCCCGCTTCTTTTCCCCGGGGGCCCAAAACTTTCCGGGCCTTTTTTTTAACGTACTTACGTATGTTTTTGACGCATTTTGATTATTAGGGTTCTGGGTTTGCCTTTCCGCACATTTTTGTTTAAATTTTAGTTTTGTTTTTTACATTTTCTCGCTTACATATTCGGGTGATATTTTCCGTCTTCCCCCCTTTCTGTCGAAGTGCGTTTCGTGTCCGCGCGGTACGACCGGGCTCAGGAGCCGTTGCTTAGGTTATTCATAAAGGTTGAAGTGCTCGCTGTCCTGTGAGCCCGTATTTTGGTATGATTTTTCCGCTTGCATACGTACGTATTTATTTTGGGCACGGCGGGGCCCTATCCCGTCATATGATTATGTTTTGTTCGCGTAGGTACGTGTCATGTGGTGGGTTACTATATTGCCCGGAGATTTGCGTACGTTTAGAGTTTATCTACGTTTTGTGACCCGCCTTATCGGCCTTCGTGCGTCATGCCCACGCTCGATTTGTTAAATTATTATTTTACGTTATTTGTAATATTTCGCTAATTTAGGTTTAAGTACGTATGAGAGTGCCCAACTAGGGCACGTGTACGACTGCGGAGTCGGGTCGTGACAATACCATTGACTTTGGACAAGCGTAAAGGAGCCGGAAAAGCTCCAAATGTTGCCGCTCACCTTTAGCCAAAGGGTGCGGCAAGAGGAAAGGCCAATGCGAAAGTCGAACCATAAGCTTTGGATTATGGTAGACCGCCGGAGGCACGGTGGCCTTCCCAGGAACGAAGGAGTTGCGACCTAAGGACCACATTACCAAGACTTGATGGCATAGCAAGGGTCAAATAAAGGTGGTCGCTGCATCAAACAAAGTTAATAGCTCGTTGGTACATTTGTAGAAGTTACTCAGGTGGCAATGAACAACGAAACGCAGAGACAACAGGAAGAGGAATTTTCCTAGCCCATGTTAGAGCGATTCATGTCAGATTAGGGTTCTAGAGTAGGGCCATGGAGAGGCTCACATCCATCGAAATTTCGGGACCAGATCAAACTAAAAATGGAAGGTATGTTTGTCGCTTTGATAAAGTGTTAAATTTAAGCAAATATGATTGTGGTATCTTTTATGTTATGCAACAATGGTAAGTCATAATGCCCCAATGATTATATTACGGAAAGGAGAAAGACTAATATTAAAAGGGGAGCCTTAAGTGAATCTGTGGTTAGACGATGGGTTAAACTTGGGAAGACGTTGATAGAATAGTGGAAGAAGATATGTTGTAGTAATAAGGCAATAGTATGATTAATCAGTAAAGATATGTGTGGGAAACATAGTTCGATACAGAGAGTATATCTACAGAATTCCGAATAATGGGGGTTAAGGGGAATCAGTAAGATATGAATTACTTGTAAATAAGAGGAGATAGTACAGTGTGAGGGCATGAGTGGTGACACCAGGTATAATTAATGTTGTAATAATGTTTATACATCCCTGAGGATGGTATTGAGATATTACATCTAATTTTGTTAAGATAATTTTTGGAGTATTATTAATGGGACTTAAAAGAAGAGAAGTTTGATGGGATTTTCAGTTTGGCGATAGCAACGACTGTGGTTAAACTGTAAGTGGTTAGCAACCCTAGAAGTGTTTTTTTAATGAGACATCGATATGATTAGATGGGAGTTGTAACTTTCTCTCTGTTTAAATATGACCCTTGAGTGAAAATATGCCAATGATCTACGAGCAGAAAGAGGTAAAACAAGAATTACGAAAACAGAGAGGAGTATCAGTTATAAGGATGATGATGCTTAATGTCTAAAGGGGATAGGATACGGAATGCAAAATTCACCAAGGTTAGTTATTGTTTGAATATTAAAGAAAATATATGATTGGGCATAAGAGGTAAAAGAACGATGTACGTTACTAAAAGAGCTAGATATTGACAAGGGCCTTCTTATCGTATAAAATATATCGGCAAGGATGTTGTACAGAGGTAAGAGTATAAGGATATATGAATAAAAGACAAAGGTACGACCATGGTACAGAAAAGTTTTCCTTCAGAAGTTCTCTTGCCACAAGATTGTTGAGTTAGCAACACAAGGCTGAATATCTAATTAAGGATGTGAATGATGCTTTGAAAGAATTAATTGTATGATAGGAGATGAATGAGTTTGAAGTCACGAGTTGATATAAGATGTGCCCTTTATTAATGAGATGAATTTGTAGCCTAAAAGAGGCTTGTCTACAGATCGAGTGTTTATGTAGCGAAGAAAAGGTGGGATATTAACAATCAGGGTAGATTTTGAGAATAAAATTTGCGCTAGATACCATTACAGTGATGAAATGGGAAAGCGAGGAATTGGAGAAAGGTAATTTTGGAAGAACAGTAAGGAGATTATGAAGATCTTTTCAATGAAAGACTAGGCCCATCCAGGGCTTCAAGACATCTATGAGAATATATGACCATTTACAAGCGTATGTTGTTGACTGAATGAGACAGACTCGAGTTTCGATGATACTTATAGTTAAGATTAGTCGCATAAATTACTGGAAGTAAGTACTTGCAAGAAAAAGGAGATTTAAATGGGATGTTAAATATAGAATAGTGGGCTAACGTCTTAAGGGGGGAATATGAGACAAACAAGTATTGGATCAGAAGTATGTTTTGTTAGAAGATGGAAAGATAGAAACAAAAAGGAATCGGGAACCACCTCAAAAAGGATAAGGTTGGGAGATAGGATTCCAAGAAAGGTTCTACTCGAAGTTACTAGACAAAGATGTTATGAAAGGTCTAGTAATGAAGAAACAAAGAAGGATTGGGTATGATAACATGGAAGCAAAAGCCTATAGATGGTACGAGGATTTCAGGTACAGATGATTCAGAAGGTAAAAGAATTACAGTCGCATTGTAAGTAAATGAAATAGGATGGGCTTAAATGAGGAACGAAAGGCTTTTGGCGGTAGTGAAGAGGATAATGGGAAGTAAGTTCGCGTAAGACAACTTCATTGCATTAAGATGAATAAGGATGGATCTATCACCGAAATCGATACGTTCACTTTGGAAAGTAGTAGAATGGTATAGAAATATATACCGCAGAGATGATATAAGTATATGAGAAGCTTGCCAATATCACTGTAGAGCTTCAACTAGTGAAGCGTAGCGTAGTCGCGGATAATAATGGAAAACAATATGATATAAGTCGGAAACTTGAGTAAAGATATAGTATCCTAGATATGGTATATCTCTTAAACCAAAGCTTGAAAGAGGTATTCAAGAAAGAGTATCTCGATGAATTGATTCCTAAGATATCAAAACCGACTCTATATTAAATATAAGAAAGGTATGCACCATCTATTGAGCAACAAAGATGTATCATGACCTTGGTGGATCGATAAAAAGGAAATATTCGAGTTCATAGTCCATTAATAAATAATGACACGAAAAGGCCGAGGAAACATATGGATATGTCATTGAGAAATGAAGGAATAATCAGTATGGGTTTCATAACTATAAGGAATTATGGGAGCTACATATGAAATTATTCAGTTACCTTGTATCTTTCGTTATCCGGTTAAGATGTCCAGTTCTCTACTAGCGCCTGAGGATTAGTACATTCAGAGAAACCCAGAAAACATAGATTACCTCGGTATTGTCTTCCACCTTGAGATAAGTGGATAATTAGAGCGCTTTTCAAACATCTCGGGATATATGTATTATGAACAGGTATGCTAGATCATTAAGGAAGTTGGGATGACTAATTAGTGTGTTCTAGTCACCATTCCAATATTTAGATGACCTATATGAAACCCAATAAGAATGGAAGAGTATCAGACGGTTTGAGATTTATAATTTCAATCTGATGAGATTTATGAGATTTGATAAGAGGACAAGTTTGCTCCTATATATTTTAGCTTGCTGCATACTACAAAGCAAAGTGAGCCAAATGACCTACCAAATAGATTTACCCTCAGATTGGGAATCGGTACATCCAATCTATCATATGTCCATGCTTCGTAAGTGTGTTGGGAATTCTCCCAAGAGCTGTACCAATTGATATATTTCAGATTACAAAACAATTATCGTATGAGGAAGTTTTTATTACCTCTCGCATCGCCAAGTTCTAGATTCGTGAATTGAGAACTAGAGATGTAGCCTTGATAAAAGTATTATGAAGGAATGAGAATATAGAGAAAATGATTTGAGAAGCTGGGAAGACAGGAGATTCTGATATCCACGTTTGTTTTTCCACAGACTAAGACGTCAAAGCCTTCAGGTATGTCGTGTTCTATTTCTTATGTTTACTGGTCGTGTGAAGCCATTTTTGTTATTGATTGTTGATTGTTGTGGCCCTGTGTAGCATTGTACTGTTTGGGTTCTTTGTGTGTGGCAGGTTGGAAGTGGTGTAGTTACAGGGGAAACTCTATCAATTTTTTTATAGAATTCCTGGAAGTTAACATTCGAGGACGAATGATTCTAAGGGGGGAAGAATGTCATACCTTGTGGTTTTATACATTTAGAATCATCGTACGTAAGTTATTTTAGTTTGGACGTCTGATTTGTCTTCAGAGATTATATGAGGTTGGACATGCCTAACTTATGCTTAAAAGTGTTTAGGTTCATGTTTGGTAAGTAATGGAAGGGTTAGAGAATAAGTGAATCAAAGCGGAAGAGTTCGTCAAAATTTATTTTTGGAAAACATGGTATATGGGTCGTATAAGTGGGATATGGTTCGTATTTTGAGATATGGATCGTATTTAAGGATTTTTTTAAAAAAAAGAAAAAATTCCAGAGAAGGCAGTTTTGCAGGTGGTATTTGTCACGACCTAAACTGGAGGTCCATGACGGGCACTTGACCACACTAGTCAAGTACCATCTTACATACATCTGTGATATCAACATAAACATAGGTGGGCCGATAGGGCCATCATTAGATTCTCGATAAGCTCATAAGGAACTTGCATGCGCAACTAATATGAAAGATTCATCTGTATGAATATATTGGACATACTACATGAGCCGATAAGGCTATCATCACCACCTGTGATGACATATGAAACCTCAAGTCTAGACATCAATACTGTACATAGCTATCTACAAGCCTCTACTGGAAAACATAACATAACGTGGTCGGGCCGGGCCAGGGTCCCGCCGTACCCGTACATATGTGCATACATATCTATATATAGACATAGTACCATGTTGAATCCTGGCATCTCTAGAACAAATGGAGTGCATCAACCTCACTCGCTGAGATGACATCCTAATAGATGGATCACCAACCTGTATCTCAGGACCTACAAGCATAAAACGTAGCCCCCCAAGCAATAGAGGAGTCAGTACGAATAATGTACCAAGTATGTAAGGCATGAAAACAACATATACATAAGAATCATGAAATGAATCTGAGACATGAGAATCAATCTGTATATCTGAATGTTTTTGTATGATCGTACATACGAAAGTGTACCGTATAACTACTATGATTTGAAAGTGCGTACGAGGTGTAGGATATGCATGCTTTCTTTCAAAAATCACATACATATATCATAATATCGTAGAGGGCCATATACTATAGGCTCGATGTTATCTGTACCCGGCAGTGACAGGCTCAGTGTTATCCGTACACAACTACAGTGGTATGCACAATAGGTGCCATACCCCGCCGATAGTGCGGCTCGGTGTGGTAAAATAAGTGTATACATATATATATGAAATGCATGACTTACTCATAAAGGTGACATCTGAGCCTTTCGGAGTGACGTAAAGTCAGTAACCTCCGAATATTGTTATCGGATTAACATCATCAACATATCTTACCGTTACTGGATGAATGATCATGAGATCATTTCAAGAATCATAAACATGAAGTAATAATATTGTCGGGAGTCCCGAAGAAACATAAGCTTTCTAGCTTTCTAAGAATGGAATCGTTATGGATAACGCTTGTTTGTTCGTTTCGTTCTTCTCATATGATTCATGCCAAAAAGAATAAAAGGGATAGCCTTACATACCTTGAAATCTATCTAAATGTCCCACGTCTACTTCCCAAGATTGCAACACTACAATCAAGATAGCATAGGCTACAATTAGACCATATACATCACTTACTATTCATCTTAAGTAAGTAGGAAACTTAACGAAATTCGGGCAGCATTTTCCCTATAATTTCCATTCCAATCCAACTCAAACTCAGCCCACAACATACACAACAACATCAACAACAACAATATACAACAATATAAACAAGTGAAAATCTCTTCAGATTTCCATCCAAGATCAGTCCACAAGATAGCCATATCGATCACTCACTCTATGCCTTATAAAACATATTTTCTTCACCTTAAAAACAACAAATCTTTCCATAAATGACTTAATAACAAAATTAAGGTTGTGTTCTTACCTTGAACACTCAGAATCACCAATAAAATCCTCCTCTTTGACCTCAAACACGCAGCCACGCACCAAGCATCACATTTACTATGTCACCCCTTACTAGTACTTTGATTCTAGGGTAATTTCTTGTCAAACTTTGATGGAAATAAATTAGGATCACTTAGAGAGGATTTGGGAGGGTTAATGAACCTGTGGAAATGAAAAATGAAAGGCAAATCGTGATATATATGCATTTAAGCCATTCTGGAAATTGCACCGCCTCACGTTGACGGTGCGTAGTGTGGGTCGTCAATCATGTCGATGGTCCGTACAATTGCACCATCGAATTGCACAACTCATAATTTACTCAGTACTTCTCCAAATTGCAATCTGCCAATTGCACCAAAAAAAAGACTCCCTGAACTTACGTTTACATAGGTTATGGATTCCGCAACTCCTCGTATTCTAAACACCTCGTGCATTCGGGATAGGGACCGACCCATAAGGAAAGGGTATAATGGAACCAATATGAGCTTTTTAGGAAGTGTTTTGAAAACTAATCAAGTCATAAGAAGAGTCTTTGGATAAAGCAAAGTCGGAAGCCTCTCTACAAAGGGTGTTTTCAAGTGAGTTTGCAGAAGGGCCAAATTCAAGTGACTATAACCCATTTATTAATTAGGAATTTGGGAAACCTTCCTCAAAGAAATTGTAGCCCTTTGAAATACCTTTCCAATGGTATATTATGAAGGTCAAGCGGACATCCGTACAAAAAGTTATGGCCATTTTACTGAAGTGTTGCACAGCAGTCCGCTCACTGGTCATATTATACGAACGAATTATACGGTCCATATAATTTTATATGGACCGTATGAAATGGCCGTATTTTATGAAATTTCATCTCAACATTCTGTTTTGCGCCATGATTAAATATGGTCCTATTATACGGACCGTATAAATGACCATATAATTTTCCGACTCAGTTTAGTATAAATTCAGGCCTTCAGTTCTTATATTTCATTATTCACAACTAACCCTAGAATGAAGGTTTTCTTCTCTCATCCTTCCAAGACATCAAGGTAAGCCTACTCTAAGCATTCTAAGTTAATTCTAATTCTAAGTCAATTCTAACATGTATTCATTAAATCTAATTAGGAAATCATTGTTCCTAAGCTAGGGTTTTCAAGAAAATCCATCTCAAGGTTCAAGATTCAAGCTTTTGGAATTTTTCTTAAAGGATCAGATTTTCCTCAAGTTTATGGAGCAATTAAGGTATGTAGAGTTACTATCTACGTGTGGGAACGTCCTTGTTCTTCCCCACGCCACGTTCTTCCATGATTATACAAAAGTTCTCCTAAAACTAGGGTTTTAGCCATGTTCGTGATAAACCCTAAGTCTATATACTATGATATACCATGCTTCTATGAATAGTTCGTTATTGTATTCCTGATATTCCATTTTGGTTATTAAGAATCTGTCCGTAATCTATGAAAACCCATACTTTACATTCCATGGGTTCTTACATGCAAGTTATGACTATTATGATATTTTCAAGAAATACATTACATGTTTTACACGTTTTCATGCTAGTTTATTATGTAACTATATTGTTTAAACCCATGTTTACAAGCTATTTGGTATGAAACCATGTTTATGTTATATCACCTCAGAACATGCTTACAAGTTATTTCATGAAACCATATTTACAAGTTATTTCATGAAACCATGTTTGCAAGTTATTTCATGAAACCATGTTTACAAATTATTTCGTGAAATAATGATTACAAGTCATTTACAAGTTAATTCACGAAAATAATGGGCTTCTTAGCCAACTATATTATGTTCATCTTTTTGGGAGTTGCACAAGTTACCGAGAAGGCTCGATAACCCGAAACTACGTAACCACCGTAGAAAGAATCGCTTCGCCCGGTTAGGACGATTCCTTAATTTTTTACCTTAATGGATCCGTCGGGCACGTTACACACCTACACCCCGGCAAGGTATGGAGGCTCCGTGTCCGGGAGGTACCAGGACTCCACATACCCGCGTGGTGATATCATGTTGTCGGTTTATGAAATGCTCTCCCTACTTACCATGTTTTACTCATGTAATATATATATGTATGTATTCATGCTCATGTTCATGACCAGGTTTCAGTTTCAGTTTCAACTCTTATTATGTTATTTCATGTACCATGCTTATTTTATTCAGTTGCTTTACATACGGTAAGACATTCAATATGCCCGCCGCTACTATCGACCGGGGCTACATTTTCACGTGCGGTATGGATTTACAAGGCACGACGCATCTGCTCTATTGGATCATCAACGTATCAGCTTTTGGTGAGCCTCATCTCCTTCGGGGTTTAGTCATTATTTACTTTTATGTCAGTTATGTATTTAAAGTATGCTGAGGGCCTTGTCCCGCCAGCTTATGATTACCGGTTCGGCTCGTGTTAGAGGTTTCATAGACTAGACTAGTTAGTTATGTCATGTCAGATATTCAGTGTCATATAGCCACTTTTGGCTCATTCATGTTATTTCCGCACTCATGTTTAAATAATTATTTTTATTAAGTATTATGACTTATTTGTGTTTTATAAAAAGCTCATCATGCATTCACGTTATATTCCTCTTATGATATGCCTCATGACGATTACGGCAAGCCACGTGGTTCGTTCGGTCACCGCAATGAGCACCGAGTGTCGTGTTACGCCCGTGCCATGGTTCGGGGGCATAAATCTTAGCATCGGTTTCAGAACAAGTGTCTTAGAGGTCTGTGAAACTACGTGTCTGGTGGGGTCCTTTTATATGTACGTAGGCCCGCGCATATAAATAGTTGACTACCAAGACATCTAGGATTGTCTCATTTCTTTCATCTCTATATTGTGCAATCGAGTTGTGTTCTCAGAAATCACTTGAACTCGTGTGTTGTTTCCCATTCTACTGAATACGCCTCATCTCAATGGGTAAGGAAGATGTAAAGCTAATCATTATCGATGTGTGTCTTTCGGATTTAAGTCATCAAGAATTATTCTAACTCGTGCCATGAAGCTTAGAGCAGTAAGTAACATTCTCTTTCCATCTAATTCCGAACGTATCGAATGCGTAAGCGACGAGAAGGAAAATTCGAGACCCAAGACTTGCCAAATGGCGCATAGTGTGTTTATCAGGTGGTAGTACCATTTTAAAGACAAGTTTCGGTATGGTAGTACATGTAGGTTATATACCTTACAGAGTAAGTTTATTTGGATTCTTTGACCATGGAGATATAGTATGAGGATGATAGTTCAAATTTAAGACCCTACAAGGCAACTTGTTATGAAGTTAACCGCAGCAGGCGTAAACTGTCCAGTTTTGAGTAGGAAATAGCGTAAGAGCAACCACCTGTAATACTAGAATGTCTCGACTTTTTCAAGGATATATATATATATTTTCTATATGAACTATGCACATGACTAAGAAGGGACTGAGTACCATAAGAAAATCGCGAGCAGACAATGTTGAATTTCTAGGGATAGTTTTAAAATTATTTAAGCTATTCAGATCATACCTAGAGAATATGACGTTAGTAAGTTACTACAAGGAGTAGATGCTACTATAAGATGATAAGATGCGACAGTTCCTTCTAAGGTTAGGTGATTAAGTGTTTACCCCTATATGTGTTTAGTATGATATGATTTTAAAATGTATAGAAAGTTCAGGGCTAAGTATTCCAATCTATCATTTAAGACTGACGAAATTTCCCCAAGTGTGATCCATGTCTATAGGACAGAAAAGACAGTGTACGGCCACAGAATAGGGTCAGATGATGTTGAGTCTCTCGTAATAGTTCTAACTTGTTACGTGGCTTAGGTCGAATTAGAGGGCATGGTGTTAGTAAGTTGCCACAAGAATATTATGTTGATGGGTAATAGAGGAAGTAGGTAAGGAGATAAAAAGACAAGTTTATGGGATAGACTTAAAGATAGAATAAAATTTAGAGAAAATCAGCGGAATGATTAGATGACCACTTATCACTAACTTAGGATATCCACATGCTTTAAACGTCATCTTTTGAACTAGGGGAGAGAACGTACGATAAAAAGATGCATCGATATAGATTATGTGTTTTGTAAGTTGATAGGTGTTAAGGAGGGTAAAGTCGGAGATCGCGGTTTAATGTAGCCAATATAAGGTGCGTAGAATGCAATTTTTGTCATGCCCGTTGAGATCAAGTACTAGGTAAATATGTTATGAGATGAAGTTAGATTGAATAGCGGATTTAAGGGCGTAACGGTTCCAATTCAAGAGTAATTCATGCACTATGTGGTACTAATGCCCGTACGCACTCTACTCGTGCTTTCGTACCTATATCGTGCCTATGTTAGCTCTTTACACTCCACGTTCAAGATACGAAGAATTAAGACTCCATTACAATGGTAGAGTCACAAAATGTCCTTTTCGTATTTCGCACATCGGGTTGTGCTCATGTCTAAAGTTAAAAATCGCATTCTTGCCCCACGTATCTATCGTGCTTTTATACGTCCATGTTCTAGCTTCTAAGTGATTTTCGAATATGATGATGATTTTGATGAGGATGAGGGAGAATGTAATGTTAACATTTAAAGACAAAAAGGCCTATGCGATCTACACCTATCCTTTGAATAAGAGGAGAAGGCCTAAGGTAAATGTCTTATTTTGACCCCAATGATTATGCTATCCACGTTGCCACATACTCGTACCCCAATTCATTTCTTCATGCATCCCAGCTGTAGCGGTATCGTAATAATGTTTATGATAGGTAATGATGAAAGTAGATCAAGATGGATGACCTACCCATGATTCGATGTAATTCGTGCTTATGTTCCTCTGGTTAATGTTTTAAACCATCTCGTAGCTTGGCACAAAGGATGCCCTTCTCTTTTTCGTAGTACCTATGCCTTGTTATGTTTAAGGTGACTTTCTGCTCATGTCGTAGGTGCTTGATGAACAACGTATTTATGCCTACGATCCCTTCCTCCATGAGCCTTTTTTTTAATAAGGGTGTCGACTCATAATGATAAGAGTAAACTATGTTGAACTATGTCCCATTTTGTAAGTATATCTAAGTTCCAAAGGTGATATCTTATCTGTGCCCTATGTCGCTAAGTACTCAAGAGCGAAGCCTACAAATTGTACTCCATGCAAGTCACACTTATGTCTTAAGTCACACTTATGTCTTATTCTCACTTCAATATTCATGGCCTAATGTCGAAATGCTAGGGTATGTATCTTCGAAGTACTCATGTAAACACCATGTTTCTTATGCCCCATGCCATGCTACTCATGCATTCATGTTTTATGCCATATTAATCCCGTTTCCATGTATGCATGTTCCATGTTATGTTCTTCAATTTGATGTACCCATGCCACGTCTATGTTCTAAGACGAAGTGTCTCATATGATTCGTATGAATGATTCCTTTCTCTCAATCTTTTATGACCCGCTCACAATAATAAGCAAGGTAAGCCAAGGTATTCATATCTATGTTTCTGAGCGAACAAGACAAGGTTTGAAGTAAGGTATGTTCCAAGTTCAAGGTGAGATCCCTTCAGGTATTCTATGATACTTATCTGAAAAGTATTCTACTCAGATTTAACGTATTCATGTCATGCCTACACTGGAGCTTTATGAATACGTATGTTAGAATCATATTCCTATTATATGACTCACATCTGTCTCATTCGCACCGAGTTGCGCTTACATTCATAGCCTAAGTCGTACTCATATCTTATATGTCAATCGTGATGGTGAGAGATGAACATCTATTATCAAGCCTCTAAGTGTTCAGATCTCATCTCCACTCAACATACAAATCTCCTATGAGTAACAATCATGTTTTCGACATTCCGATCTCATGTTATAATAGCCATGTTTACACGTTTTTGTATCTCATGACAGTTTAGCACTCATGTATTCATGCCAGAAAGTTTTCATGTATTTATGTCCCACGTCATGCTCCTCATTCCCAGATAATCATGTAATGTTCGTGCCTATTTTCCAATGCTTATGTCATTGTACCTACGGATTCTCTTCCAAACCCCATGTAGAGTAATCACGTAATCATTCAGCCAATATCCATATGTTCAGGACAGCTCAGTATTCATGTTAGCCACACTCAAGATTCAGTAATCACTTTATATCACATCATACGTATTAAGATACGCTGTGAGGTTTATGTTGGTACTTTAGTTAGCTGATAGGCATTTGAGAAATGTCGTGAGAGTCTAAATTACGAAGGAAGTCTTGTCATAATTTTCGTAAATTCCAAACTTAGTAGTAACTCTTAACCACTATTCAGTAATCGAGGACAATTGTTTCACGATTCTCGTTCATGTAGGTACTACTCAATTTCATGATCCCATTTACATGTTTCTATGTAATCACGCATTCAGTTCTCATGATCCATGACCGTGATCCCATGTAATCAGGTAGAGCTCTTATGTTTCATGTCATGTTTCATCATGTTCAAGTATTCATGCCATGTCCAGCCATATTCTTAACCATGACCTATCATTCGAGGACGAATGATCCCGAGGGGGAGATATTGTAACACCTCGTGCATTCGGGCTAGGGTCCGATCCGTAAGGAAAGGGTATAATGGAACCAATATGAGCTTTTTAGGAAGTGTTTTAAAAACTAATCAAGTCATAAGAAGAGTTTTTGGACAAAGCAAAGTTGGAAGCCTCTCTACAGAAGGTGTTTTCAAGTGAGTTTGTAGAAGGGACAAATTCAAGCGACTATAACCCCTTTATTAATTAGAAAGTTGGGAAAACTTCCTCTATGAAAGTTGTAGCCCTTTGAAAAACCTTTCCAGAGGCATATTATGGAGCTCAAGCAGACATCTGTACAAAAGGTTATGGCCATTTTACTAAAGGGTTGCAGAGTAGTCCGCTCACTGGTCATATCATACGGACGAATTATACGGTCCATATAATTTTATACGGATCGTATAAAATTACCATATTTCATGAAATTTCAGCTCGACATTCTGTTTTACGCCATGATTAAATATGGTCATATTATACGGACCGTATAACTTTATACGAACCGTATAAATGACCATATAATTTTCCAACTCAGTTTAGTATAAATTCAGGCCTTCAGTTCTTTTATTTCATTATTCACAATTCCAAACCCTAGAATGAAGGCTTCAATCAATGACATCTAGTTATTATGGAAACCATAGCACACATGAACTAAGACTTACGGGAAACCAGTCACTTAACAAATTCTCATGCCCTCACAAGGACCAAAGAATGTCCCAACACATATGTATACACAAAGTGGGACAGAAAACTAAGGAGAAGAGAAATACTCACAGTCACAAAGAAATTCTATAGCTACGCATGCAAATACCATAGGCTTGCCCTTATTTTCAGTACCCTAGACTTTGGACAATTCGGCTGTGATCACATTAGGACTTTTTCTGGGTTGTAATGTAGGCTCAGGGATGAGTAGGATGTATATTTGGATAACAGTGACTCACCCTCCTTGAACACTACACTTCTTTTTCTTTCACTTTTTCGCACTTTTTGTTTTCTTCCTTTTTTTTTTCATTGCCTCGGTGTGGTTTTATTGCTACTCTGCTTCTATATACTTTTTTTTTCTCTTTTCCTTTTTGTTTTTTTATATATATTTTTTTCTCTTTTTTTTTTTTTAATACTTACCACACCGATGTCTTTTAACTAGGCAATTCACTTTTACCCAACTTTTAGGCTTACGCCTCATGTTCCTCCTTATTCCACCTATCACCCCCAACTTAGGCTTTTAGCCTCAATCTTATCATTTTAGTGTCAAGGAGGGACCGGGTGCAAGAGAGGGATATTCAGAATGGTTAGTCGAAGAATAGGTTTAAGGCTCAAAATGGCTAACAAGGGATACTTATCTCCGGGTAGGCTTATATTTAGGCTTAAAGGGGTTCCTAACATAAACAAGTCCTAAGATCACTTCACAGCTCAACTTATCCTAAGAATGCAGGCACGACTAACTAGGCAAGTTCTAAATTACACACATAACTAGAGAAAATATATACAAGAATTCACACACACGGCATCAGAATTGTGAACACACTAGTCTCCCCGCTAAAATTCAACATACAAGGTAACTCAATAATCTAAATATCACACAAAAAAGCATGCATGTCAATTAAAAACCAAGTCCAAGTTTACAAAAATTTTCGGAGGGGAATGCTTTTAACCAAATCATCACAAGATTTCCTTAAGTTAATCAAACCACCACCACATAAGTCAAAATTACTCTATTTTATCTAAACACGACCTAAACATTCTAGGTTCAACAGAAAATAAACCCCTGGGGAAAAGAACTATGGCAAGAAAAGCCGAGGGGGTCCTAAACACATATATACACTATAATCAAATCAAATACTCCTACCCCCAACTGAAAAAATCTGCAATGTCACCAATGTAGTAAAAGTAAAACAAGGGAGTGGGAATACCTATGGCGCACTAGGCGCGCTGCTTATCTCGCGACTCATCGGTTTGCGAGGCATCAGGTGGTGCAACTGCACCAGCAGTAGTATCAATAGCCGCATCAGCAGCAGCAGCAATAGTAGTACCCGTAGGCACTGGCACTGGAGCAGGTAGGGGCGGTGGCAATGGCACTCCATCTCCAGTTGGAGCACTGCTCGAGGTGGCTCATCTAGTCCCAAAAGGAAGATTCCCCACAAGAGATTTCCTAATGGCCTCCTCCTCCTGCTGTTCCTCTATACTTGGACCCCTCAGGCGAGTACTCTGTCTCACTTCCTCTATCTTCTCCTCCTCATCAAGAACTACTTTCTACCTCTTCCCCCGACCATCCGTAGTGGTAGGTGCAACTAATTGCACCAGTAGAAGCTCCTCCTCTATCTCTACCGCAGCAGATGGTGGGGCTGCTGCTAGGCGCGGGTCACAAGTGTAGCGGTTCTTTTTTTTTCGATTCGTATTTGCACTTGCCTCATATAAAAAGGAAAGTGTCCCAGGGAAATACAGTTGTCAATCATACCAGAAAAAAGGAAAAAATATACTTCTACGTGGATGGTGCTCTAAATGGACTTTATTTTAGAGTCGCCACCTAATTTTTTAGGAAATTAGGAGAGCCAGTTGAAAAGGGTTCATTCAAAACAGTTAAATTTTAAAAGAATCCTAATCTAACCAAAGTATAGGTAAGGGTTCTGGTGATTCCCCGAGGAAGGTGTTAGGAACCCAGTATTAAGGATCCTTAAAATACGGTTGACCTACGGGTTCTAATAGTATGCCTTATAAATATAAATTGTTTTTGATAAATTAAAAAAAATTGCATTTTGTTTTAGATTCCCGCAATAAAAAGTTGGTCATTCATGCAAAAAATACAACACTTTTAAGAAATAAAAGTGGTAGAGTTTTGCCCAAAATTGGGCGTTTTGGGTTTCGGACTAGAACACTTAGGCTAATACCTGAAGGCTCTTAACCTAAGTAGGACTCCACGTAAGTCCACCCAAAATAGTTTTGGAAAAATATTTTTTAAGTATATAAAGTTGTTTTTTAGGAAAATAGTTTTAGGCATACTATTATAGTCCATATATCAATCGTATTTTACATATATAGTCCATTTTATTCTATTTTTTGCCAAGTTTTAGTCAAGTTTTATTTTTTGTCCAAGACTAAGTAGTTACAATCAGTCCTACAATTTCTGAACATCGGTCCGAATCAATCCATATGTCACAAGTCCACAAGTCTCATAAACGTTCAATTTAGTCCTTAATTTCATAAAAATCAGCAGTATTAGTCCTTCTATCAAAATTAACCCGAAGTTTGCGTTAATGTCTCAAAATTAGTCTTAATTTTTGTAGCAAATTCATTTTTTGGCGACTTTAAAATACTTTATAATCTTATAAAGGCTCCAATTGACATAATAATTGCACAAATAATAGTTTAAAGTACATAATTAATGGAGATAGAGAGTTTGGGCCAACCAAGCCCAAAAGGAAAGTATTTATGCATTGGGGTTCACCATAAATCCAACGTATGCTCCATTTTTATCCAAGAGAAAGGTTGACTCGAACTAGATACGTTAGTGGGCCTCATTGGGGCCCACCAACGGGTTTTGGGTGGACAGGGAGACAAGGGTATACATGGCATTAGATTACATCCACAAGTAAACTAAGTACGATGAATCAAACTAGACATGGTTATTACATAGCCAAAAATTTAATTACATAATATTTAGGCCTAGCCCGATATAAATATAACTCGAAACTGCTACCAATACTACCAAAGGAAGCCCAATAAAGACTAGGAAGCTACTAGAATCGAAAACACTAAAGCAGCTAGCCAAGAGAGCCAGGTCATCAAAGGCCCGGAATCGGAAGACCAAGGTAGAACCTCAAAATTTCTCTAAGTGTGGAAGCCACTATATGAGCTGAATATACACCTCTCTAGGAAATAAAAACAATGCTTGCATACCCTCCTATATATATATATATATATATATATATATATATATATATATATATATATTCAAGATACACCTCAACTCAACCCCTTTAATCCCTCGAACCAAAAGGTTAGATCAAGATCCCCGAAACTTCATTTTTTTTTACCAAAACATGAGACTTCTAATTGGTTTTAAAAGCGACCATGATCCCCCGAGAATTTCTACTAAGGCAAGGCGTTGATCTACTCAACACCAAAATGACCTCAAAGGAACCATTAAACTCAACTGCAAACTCTAAAGCCATTTCCAGAAACTAACCGGGCTAGAAAATAATTAGACTAATGAAAGAATAAGACAAAACACTAGGTCCGCAATTTTCAAAAGTTGGCATAGCTTTTTAAGCAAGAACAACATGTATGTTAAGATGGCTAGGGGAAAATAGTAGGATTTAGAGAGTGATGAGGTATAGGTAAAGGAGGATCAACAAGGCACAAAAGTGCACAAGTAATCAACGAGGACAATACCCAGTCTTAAAGCTTTTTAACAAGATTAAATAGCCAACCAGCAATTCCATGGGGCTTAGTTTAGTTACTGGATTCATTTTAAGCTGAAAGGAGTTAAATTAGTCCTAGAAAGGTCTTTTTTTTTAGCCATATTTCCAACTCAAACAAGTTACTAACTTCAACCTTAAGCAAGTTCAAATACCAAATGAACAGCGCAATTTTTTTTTTTGTTTTTTTTTTTTTTGGGTTAAAAACCACCAAAGTAGTGGCATTTTATTATAAATAAAAAAAAACTGTACAAAAACTAACCAATTGGTTAGTATGAAAAAAAGATAGAAAAAGCTAGAGCATAAAAGTAAAACCATTACAACATCAAACATAAATAGAGCTGCTAGAGATCCTATAGTCTTGATTTGCATCCATTTTTCACACCTCCAAGCTCTCACCAGGTGGTATGGACTTCAGTCAGATGAATTTTCTTCAGATATCTAGGACAGTATCAGCTTACTATGCTATGTTTGCTCTAATGGTCATTGATCCAACCTGTTGCCATTTCCTGGAAAATGTTGAAACTTTGTTGAACGTAGTGAGACTTCCTACATGGGAATGAGCATGCATGCACACTAATACCACCCATAACAAGATTTCTCAACAGTTCTTCTCCATTTCAACACATGAAGTGTATATGGACTTGTCATGCAACACGCTTATTTCATTCACTTATCGGTATCGGTAGCAATGTCCGATTCAAGTTATAGTTCACGTAATCTCGTTATCCTTCTCATGTCGATCCTAAGATTAGGAATGCGAGCTTTGTCCATGTTGAGAAGTCTTTTAGCCTTGATTGGAAGATCCTGAAAATTATGAAAGTGTTGTGTACAATTCGCAAAATCAAAAACATAGTTAGTTAAAAAAATCGCAGTGCCATTTCTTCTTCTCGTATATGTGCTCCACAATCACCATATGTCCCCTCCTTATTCTCGTTAATCTCTTGAACCACCAAAGTAATGCTCCATAGAACCTCCCAAGTTCCATAAATGAACATCTTCATAGACAATGAGTCAGTTTCCACAACTACAGGAACAAGCTGATGAGAAATGCAAAGAGTCAACTCCCTTCTTGATGGCCAGAGCTTCTGCTATAAGATTATTGCTATCTGCAATAGTGTGTCCTGATGTATATATGAGATTGCCCTCCTCATTTCTAACACAAAAGGCAATGGAACTAGGGCCTGGATTTCCTCTAGCAGCACCATCTGTGTTACATTTGAACCAACCCCTTGCTGGTAATTGCCATTTCACTACAAATGTCTTGATAACGAAAAGTCTAAATGATTCAAAATAGTGAATGATATCGAAATATTTATGGTATATTCTGCATTGAAGGAAATCTTATCATGCATAGAGATGAATATTTTGATTGATAGCATGCAGAACTTTATACATTGACATATTGCCCCCATGCAACCTTGTGTTTCTCTACTTCCAGATCTGCCAAAGAATGATTGCAGGAACTGCCTTTTGTATTGGTCTCAACTTATAATGACACTTTGCATTCCACCATAATTTCACTGCATGTTTCACTTGACAGCAATTCATCAATATTCCTGCAGCACTGCTAAACCAATTCCATACAGTTGTAGCAAAATCTCGTTTTAGAAACAAATGGCCTATTGTCTCCTGCCTAGGTTTTATGCAACAGCAGCATCTAGAAACTATATTAATTCTAATAGTTGCTAGAACTTCATCCACAGGTAACTTGAATTTCCGTAACCTCCATAAGCAGAATGAGATCTTAAAAGGAAGACCTTTTCGGCCATATGTTCTTATAGTCCTCGAAACATGACCTCTTTGTGTGGTGTCCCATGCACTAAAAGCGTGAATTTACCGGTGCTAGTCATCATCCACTAAGGTTTATCCCACGATTCCAAATTTCTCTCACTCCCAAATCCTCTAGAATATACTCTACTACATCTGCCGGAAAAAGTCACATAATCTGTTAACATTCCATTCATTACCTCTATCGTGTCTTTAACATCTTCCATAGATTCATCAATTGGAATATCAGGTAATACATAATGTAGAGCACCTAATTTGGTCCAATTATCAAACCAAATATTGGCTGTTCCACTCTTTGTTTCCCACCAGATCACTTGTTCAATATTGTCCCTTGCCTCTAGGACCATTTTCCACACTTGTGTACCACTTTTCCATTGCACATATTGTGGATACTGCTTCTTGCAGTATTTATTCCATATGAAATTTGCCCATAATGTATTAGATGTTCTAAACCTCCACCATAATTTTGCACATAAAGCCTTAGACACATCAAATAAAGATCTGAAACCTAATCCACCTTCATCCTTAGGTAAACACATTTTCAACCAAGCAGGCCAATGCCTTGACTTAATGTCCTCTTTATTACACCAAAAAAAATTTGCAAAAATCTGATGAATCTCCTTAATAACACATCTACGAGGCTTTATGGCTGATAACAAGTGTATTGGAATACTCTGTAGGACACTATTGATTAACACTGCCTCGCCACTAGGAGATAACAATTTGCCCTTCCATGCTTATAACTTGTCTTTGACTTTCTTGATCAATTCTGAAAAATCAGATTTCCTCTTCCTTGCATGAGATATGGGACATCCAAGATACATGAAAGGAAAGGAACCTCTAGTGAAACCAGTGATAGCAGCAACTTGTTGAATAATATTGTTATCCACTTTAGAGAACATGTAAAATGAACTTTTTCTCTCATTGATCAGCTGACCAGATATTTCTTCATATTCCTTCAAAATCTTCATAACTAACTGTAAATAGGCGGGATCTACAGAAGCAAAGATAATTGTATCATCTGCATAAGCCAGATGATTGAGATTGGCACTCCATTTAGGCATCCCATAGCTCTTGAAATCATCTTTCAGAAATAAAGCATTCAATGATCTTGAGAGTGCTTCTGCAGATAGAATGAACAATGCAGGAGACAATGGATCCCCTTGTTTAACACCCCTAGATGAGTGAAAAAAACCATGAGCCTACCCATTAATGAGTACTGAATACCAATTAGCTATCAACCTCCGCATCAAATCAATACATTGTTGACAAAATCCATTCTCCTTAGCACCTTGGTTAGAAATAACCATGATAGTCTATCATATGCTTTAGTCATATCAAGCTTAATGACTACATTTTCTGGTTTCCCTCTCAGTCTAATGTCAG
Organism: Lycium ferocissimum; assembly: GCF_029784015.1. Taxonomy (NCBI): domain Eukaryota; kingdom Viridiplantae; phylum Streptophyta; class Magnoliopsida; order Solanales; family Solanaceae; genus Lycium; species Lycium ferocissimum. The sequence continues at coordinate 5,190 of NW_026727982.1, read as the reverse complement.
TCACAATTTCTTGTGGCAATAAGACATTCTCAATAATGTTCCTTCCTTTGACAAATCTCGAATGATTAGCGATATTAATCTAGGCAACACCTTCTCTAACTTATTATGGATCACCCTAGATATGACCTTGCCGATAAAATTGCTAAGACATATAGGTCTCATATCCGAGAAGGTCTCAATTACATCTTCTTGGGCAATAACACTAGATTACTGTGTGTTATAGATTTTGGAAGAGTGTGACCTTCATAGAAAGTTGTTACCACTTTAAAGACATCTGAACCTACAGTTTCCCAACAGGATTGGTAGAAAGCACCTGTCAATCCATCAGTACCACTTGCACTGTCACTTGCTAATTCAAAAACTGCTCGTTTCACCTCCTCTATGGATGGCATGCTACAGATAAGATCATTATCCTCCTGCATAACCATATTAGGAATATGATTCAAAAGGGCAAAATCAACACCTTCATTCTCCTGTGAAAACTGCTTCTGATAAAAAGAAATTGCTTCAGCAGCAATGTTATCTGTACCCTCAATCCAATTTCCATCTGCATTCTGAATTCTACCAAGCTGTGTTCTCTTCCTCCTACCATTCACAGTATTGTGGAAAAATCTAGTATTCCTATCACCTTCTGAAAAACAGTCAAAACCATATTTTTGTCTCCAATATTCTTCTTCATAATGCAGGTACTTTTTCAATTCAGCTTGTGCTTTTGCAAGACCATATTATTCACTTCTGAAGGATTTTTTTTCAAATAATTGCTCCTTAACTCTAACAATATCTTCCCTAATACATAATTGCTTGAAAATATCCCTAAAAGCCTGGTTACTCTAAAGAGATAAAGCTGTTTTAACCTTTTTCATTTTCTGCTTAAAGGACAGAAAAACATCTAAAGTACCATCTGATTGCCAATGTTGATTCATTATATCTTGAAACTCCTCATGTGTGGTCCAAAATTTTAAAAATCTGAAAGGTTTGACAAATTGCTGCACTTGATCACCACATGAGAACAACATAGGGGCATGGTCTGATCTAGTTCTGGATAAGTGATCAACCTCTAAGTGTCCAAACCAGTTCTGAAACTATTCATTTGATAACATCCTATCCAATCTTTTAAAAATGCAATCTCTATCTGTTCTACCATTCCACCAAATAAAAGGACAGCCTATGTAACTGAGTTCAGACAATTCACAAGAGTTAATGCAAAATGCAAAATCTTCATATTCCTGAGGATATACTGGCAGTCCTCCAATTTTTTTCTTCCTCATTTAAAATAACATTAAAATCTCCACCAATCAGCGCAGCCTGACAATATAGACTATCCCACAAATTTAACCTCTCTCCACTATCACACTTAGCATAGACCATAGTGACAACAACAACAACAACAAGCCCAGTATAATCCCACCATGTGGGTCGGGAAGGTAGAGTGTACGCATATCTAACCTCCACCTTGATAGGTAGGGCGGCTGTTTCCGAAAGACCCTCGACTCAAGAGAGGAAAACAAGACAAAAGGTCAGATAGGGCCAAGCATATCGAAAACAATATGAAAACAAGGAATAACAAAAGCGAGAAAGTCATGGTAGAACAGTCCGGAAAGAAAGGAGCATTAACTACTATAGATAAATAAGATAATCAAAGTACAACGGCCCAACAAATATAAGCAGTAATCAAATGCAGAAATCAAATGGCAATAAATGAATGAGCAAAACTACAACTACTATGGTGAAAGGATAAGCCACTTAGCCTTCTATCCTAATCTGAGTCCTCCACAACCTCCTATCTAAGGTCATGTCCTCGGTGAGCTGAAACTGTGCCATATCCTGTCTAATCACCTCTCCCCAATACTTCTTCGGCCTCCTTTTACCTCTCTTGAAACCGTCCATAGCCAACCTCTCACACTTCCGCACTGGAGCATCTGTGTCTCTCCTCTTCACATGCCCAAATCATTTTAGCCTCGCTTCCCGCATCTTGTCCTCCACCGATGCCACAATTAGAAATTTATTCATGGATAGAAAATTCAACTTAATGGTAATCTGCTACTCAGTGTTCTCAATAATCTCCACATCAATATTAGCATTCACAAAAAACCAAATTCTACCATTACAGTTGAAGTTGGCATATGGCATTCCCAGTCTTCTCCTATACTGATGAATCTATCTAACATGTTGGAAAGGTTCCATTAATGCTATCAAAAAGAATTTGTGATGCCTATGAAGCATTTGAACTCTATGGAAAGCTTTTTGAGTTCTCACAGATCTTATATTCCAAAAGAGTGATTTCTTCATGATTTAACATTGTTTTTAGCACCCCTCTTTAGCAGCGCCCTTAGAGGTAATGCTTCTTGATTCCCTTGCTTCTTTGACTTTCTTGAACTCTTCACCTGTGCAACAGGTGATAAACCAACCTCCTTTGTTACTTATTGTAAAATTGTGTTTACAACATCAGCTTCACAGTAATCATCTATAATTTCCTTACATTCTGAGCCTGATTTAAAAACTTCCTCAATGTTATGAGAAACCAAATCATGCAAATCCCTCATAGGCGAATTTCCCCTCAATTTTATAACCTGCTGATCTTGTGGAATAATCATCAAAGCATGATCATCTCTGTTACCACTTCCACACTCCTCCATATCAAAGTGATCTCCTATTTTTTCCTCACTTTGCATTGAAGAATTCATCTGTAATTGCTCCACCAACTCAACCTCAACTCCTGGTAGTACTACATCATGTATTAGTTGTTCTTGCAGTTGATCATCTCCTTGTCCATTTACTTCATTTGTTTGGTTTTCCTCCACAGGAGGCATGTTCCCACCATCCCTCTTAGATGTCATTACATCAGCCTCCACCATATCAGCATTATTCCGCAGCAAATTTGTAGGAGCCACAACTCCTTGCCAGACAGTTGCCTCTTCTTCTTGTTCAGTATGAACATTCATATCATCAGTCTCTCCCCTTGTCAAACACTTATTTGTTTGACCATCAGAAATGTCCATGGTTACTTTAATAATGTTTTCTTGAGACACCAAAGTTTTATTATCCTCCAAATCAACCACCCCTTTATCAACATTTTGCTGATCAACAGAACTCTTCTCAGTCCCACTAAGAAGTACTTCTGTTGTATCCCTTTCCACTGTATCATCCTGTTTTTCACCATCCTTTTCATTGTTGACCTGCAAAGCATCAAATTTGTTGTGGATTATCACTTCAGTTGTGTGTTGTTGTTTGTGCTAATTCTTCTTTGTGTTCTGCTCCCTATCATTTGATGAGGCCACCTCCTTAATTCTATTGTCCTTAATAATATTCCAATTTCCAGGATCTCTAAGCACCCTTCCACTAGTTAATACTCTAGCATTGAATCTTCGCTTATTATAATGACTATTCTTCCTTCTTTGTAATTGGTTAACTTCTTGTGTGACCTCATTTGTCATGATTCGTTTGCCTTTATCAACATGAGAAGATTTTCTTTGACAATAGCTTCCTTATCTACCACATTCTCTCCATTTCACTCATCCTGAACTTCCACATTAATAACCTCTTCCTCATGATAAGCTAATTCTGGATGTAAGTTCCAAAGAATCTTCTTCATTATGTCCTTGTAATGTCACAACAATACTTAGGCAATTTATCATATTTGATCTTCACCTTGTCCACTCTAATCTCCTGAGTTTCATTATCTTCTATCTCCATATTCACAAAGGATGGGACTGCAAATAGATCCACCAGGACCTTAACTCGAGCATAACTAGGTCTGGTTCTATTTTCAGTTGCCTTATCTACATGCAAAGGTGTGCCCACTGCAGAAGTAAGGGAAAAAAGAGACTCTTTTCCAAAGAAAGTTGGCATCAAATCTGGAAAAGATATCCAAGTAATCACTCTAGAGGTTTCTTCGTCTATCTTAAACTTTGTATCATAGATTAGTGGCCTCATTTGATAGGCATAACCATCCCTCGACTGAATATAATAAACTCCTTTAGAACACAGATTTATGAAATCCTCCAAACGTGATAATCTGATCAAAACATGTCTATGTCGAAATAAACCAATCTCACATTGACCTTTAATCCCACATTGCATTGGAATTATGGTTCTTAGTTCCTCCATTGTAGGCCATCCATACGAAAACTTACCAATGACTCCATATTGTAGTTTTTGCATGATTTCCATCTGTTCCACCTCCTTCTGCTTCCAACGCAATGCTGGCATTCCATTGCAATATGTGACAGCTTTCAAAGTTAAGTTGGACGTAGGGTTAGGGTTTTGCATGGGAATTATGGTCGTAGGTTTAAAGAAATCATTGTACTTTGGCTTTGGTTGTTCAAGAATAGTGTTAGCAATCTCCATTTGTGACTCTCGTGTGCTAGGATCCTGGCCAGTCTCCTAGGACGACTGACCAGTGGCCAGAATGGCCATCTCTCCGATGACGGCTAGGGTTAGAAAATTAGGGTTTCCATGAAAGTTAGGAGAGAGAAGAAAGCATTTTTTTGGGTCTGTAAATTTAACAAGTATTCTAGGTTTCAAATTTAGTCAAGGTCTAGCATGATCACAGATTTTTAGCTAATCATAAGGATCATCTCATTCATTTTAAAAAAATTCTTAGGGCACTATAGGGTCTCAAAATGGTGATTTAATGCTAGGTTTCATCCTCAGGATTAAACAAATAGATCCAAGCACCAACATAAAGTCCAAACAGGATCACAACAAGTTGCAACAAAAAGTGAAAAGGAGCCTGATACTATCCTAGGTACAAGTGGATCATTTCAAGTTGAAACAAGTCATAAATAGGGGCAGTATCAAACAGGAGCCATAAAGGTTCACATAATCCAAAACTGGAACTAAGATGGTACATGACATTATCCTAGGTTTTAAATGGCATCTAGGAAACAGGAATATATAAGCAGAATCATCAAGTAATAGGAAAGGGAAAAGGACTAATGCATAAGCAATTTATAATTATTGAACTCACCACTTCATTTTTATCTTTTCTTAACTCATCAATATTCCAGGTTAAACAGAATTCTTAAAGATTTTCAGTAAAAGTTTGTTATACATAGAGCATAAGAGTGAGCCTTAAGATCAGTTAGGAAGGGGAAGGAATAGACAAGGTAGCAAACAAATATGGCACTCAACTCCTAATCAAAATTACTTTCAGTTCTGCTTTTTTAAAATCATAGTATCAAATGATCA
>NW_026727981.1:0-37835 GCF_029784015.1 Lycium ferocissimum | reverse complement strand
ATTAAGCTTATATTTTTGGTATATATTCGTGTTGCATTTGTATATTTGTTCGTGGGCACGGGGCCCCCGTCCCGTCATATGATTCTCGTCTGTCTGTTTGAGAGTCTTTGGACATGTTTGTGGGTTGTGCCTACTTTCGTACGGTTGTGTTTGTATATGTTGTGTTTTGGGGCGATCCCCCCCGCCCGCGCGCGGTCCGCATATGTATATATGTTGTGTTGTTATTCCCTGTGTGGCCTTTGTTGGTATTTTCTGCCTGCGCAGGTTATTTTGGATAGTCCGTAAAACAAAGGAAACCTTCGAATTTTTTTTTTTGGAAATTATCTAAATTTGAAATATAGCCTTGTTTCGCATTGGATACTGGATGCATTTGATATCATTTGAGATAGCGTTTGATAGGTGTGTTTGGGTGCCCAGATCAGGCACTAGTCACGGCCTACGGGGTTGGGTCGTGACATAATGTCTCCATATCTTTAATGCGTGAATAACCGCAGCCAATTCTAAGTCATGGGTCGGATAATTCTTCTCGTGTTTTCGTAACTGCCGTGAGGCATAGGCAATCACTTTGCCATGCTGCATCAACACGCAACCTAGTCCGACACCCGAAGCATCACAATAAAACCAAGCCCTCCGATCCTTCGGGGAGTGTCAAGACCGGGGCCGAATTCAACCTATTTTCAATTCGAAAGCCGCGCTCACACGCATCCTTCCACCGAAACTTAACCGCTTTCGAGTCAGCTTTGCGTTAACGGTCTTTGCGATGGAAGAAAATCCTTCTACAAACCTTCTATAGTAACCGGCCAAACCCAAGAAACTACGGACTTCTGTAGGCGTTGTTGGCCTTGGCCAATTCTTCATAGCTTCAATCTTCTGTGTATCTACCCGAATACCATCAACAGAAATGACGTGGCCCAGAAAAGTCACCGAATTCAGCCAAAATTCACATTTTAAAAATTTGGCATATAACTCACGAGCTCGAAGGATTCCAAGAACAGTACGCAAATGGTCTGCATGTTCTGCTTCTGATCGGGAATACACCAAAATGTCATCAATGAACACGATCACGAACAAATCTAGGAAAGGCCTCGAATACATTATTCATCGGGTTCATGAATATCGCCGAGCGTTAATTCGGGTCGTGCCAAACGACATTACCCGAAACTCATAGTGGCCGTATCTCGTTCGAAAGCCGCGTCTTGGGAATGTCCTCCTCCTTAACCCTCACTTGATGGTACCGATCTTAGATCTATCTTCGAGAACCATTTGGCACCCCGTAGTTGGTCAAACAAATCGTCGATCCTTGGAAGGGGGTACTTATTCTTTATGGTCACCTTGTTCAATTGCCTATAATCGATACACATTCTTAAGGAACCATCTTTCTTTCTCACAAATAACACAGGTGCTCCCCATGGCGACGAGATTGGCCTAATAAAGCCTTTTTCGAGCAAATCCTTCAATTGCGCTTTTAACTCCTTTAGTTCGTTAGTGGGCCATTCGATATGGGGGATAGATATGGGCTTAGTATCCGGTAACACATCAATAGTGAACTCGATCTCCGCTCGGCGGTAAAACTGGAAGCTCGTCTGGGAACACGTCTGGGAATTCATTCACCACAGGGACGGATTGAAGGGTTGGTGGTTTTACTTCTATGTCTTAACCCGAACCAAATGATAAATGTAGCCTTTGGAAATCATCTTTCTTGCTTTGAAGTAGGAGATAAATCGACCCACGAGACGCCGTATTGCCCTTCCATTCTAACATCGGTTCCCCCGGGAACCGGAATCGACCGCCTTTTGTTCTACAATCAACGTTAGCGTAACAGAGGCTAGCCAATCCATTCCCATAATGACGTCAAAATCTAGCATCTCTAACTCATGTAACCGAGTGGTACGACGATCACAAATGCGATCACACAATCCCTATATACCCGTCCGACTATTACCGGGTCTCCCACAGCGGTAGCTACCTCAAAAGGTATAATTGGTTTCGGTTTCATCCCAATGCGGTTAGCAACATAGGGAGTGATATATGACGGTAGAACCTGGATCAATCAACGCATATACATCATAGGAGAATACCGACAAGTACCCGTGACCACGTTCCGGGAAGATTCAAGATCTTGCCGTCCCGCCAAAGCGTATATGCCGTTCGGGGACCGCCTCGAATCGGGTGTTGCACCTCTCGACCACGGCCACGCCGAGAACCGGGATACTTGTCCAGAGGGCGCACTGATGATGATGAACCACCGCCAATCCTGGCCGAGCTCGTCTCCTTCATTCCTCGACGGACAATCCCGCATTAAATGGCCAACTTGACCACAAGTAAAACAGCACCTCGTATCTACGTGACACCGTCCCGCAGTGTGGTCCGCCACACCGAGCACACGTGTAGGGGGTGGCTCGCCTACTAGAATCGGCCACGTATTAGACTCGAAGCCTTTGAACTTCCGGCCTCGTCCCGAATAGAGAGGACGGTCAAATCTTTTACTCGCGAATCGAGGAGGCGCGCCGGTCGATTGTCCGAATACCGGAATATTCTTGTGTCTACCCTCCTCTATACTCACCGCTAGCTCCGAAAGATCCGGCCTTTTTCTCGCGCCCCCATCGTGGTAACGTTCACTTCTCCGGGCCGCGCCATTCTTCCAGGTTTTGGGCATGGGCCTGAATACGAGCGATATCCATCCCATCCTGGAGTGAAGCCGTCAAACAATCTTTAACTACTTACTTTTAAAACATAATTCATGCATATCCATATCATATCCGAATCGTCATGGGACTTAGAAACATGAGTAAGTAATCATCGTATCATCATGTTATCATATATCATATCAAACTTCGTGTCACATCATACTTCGTGTCACATCATATTTCAAAATATGTATCATACTTCAGAATACACGTCATATAACATATACGTGTCCCAGCCCTCCAGCGAGGGACTCGGTCAACAGAATCATCATATCATCATCATATATATACATATAGCGTGTCCCGACCCTCTCCAGCGAGGGACTCGGTGTATAGCGTGTCCCGCCCTCTAGTGAGGGACTCGGTGTATAGCGTGTCCCGCCCTCTAGTGAGGGACTCGGTGTATAAAATCATGTCATCACCATATCATCATATACATAGCGTGTCCTCGCTCTATCGAGGGACTCGATGTAAGAGGCAATAATCATACGCACAAGCGAGTAGTGAGAAGCCACACACATAATCATCATTACCAATTCAACGGAATAATCAAATCGAACCTTCATGTAAAGCTAACCATTAGTCGAACTCGCACTTAAAAGCCAAACAATAGTCAAATCAAGTTTCTCCGAAGATCTTTTCGGGAACATATCAAATAGAGCTTTAGAGATCATAGTTACGTATCAAAATCACATGCATAAAAATCCTCATTTCAGACTCAACGGATAAATAAGTAATCATACTCGGGGGTCGGAAGGATAGTCATATTAAATTCCTTCAAAAATAGGTCGTTGAACCAACATAGAAAGTCGCGAGACCCACGGACGAGCGTCAACCCAATCCGGGCCCGCCTACGAAAATCATAGTTATCATATGTTATCGAATCATTATTACAAACTCAAAAGATAAGTAAACTGATCGTACTTGAAATCGGAATAATGGTCATATCATATCCTTTCAAAAATCGTCAGAAGTACATAAGGAAAGTCGCGGGGCCCACGGAGGGGTGTCGACTCAAGTCGGGACCGCCCATGAAAATCATAGTCATTATACGTCATAGAATCATTTACGAGCATATCAAAGCCATCCGGTTCTGTCTGTGAAAGTTACGGATGTTCGTAGTTTCGGAATCATTTGGGAACGAAACTCTTTTGAAAACAAAACTTTTATGCAACTTTTGGAATTTAGTCATACAAAAGACATAAGATCCTTTCGGAACAAACCGTATATATAGCATTTCAAATCCAATCATATCAAGGACATACGGATCATAGCTTGACCATATTAAGGATGCCAACATCACAAAGCAAATATGAATCATAAACATGTTCGGATTTTACGAATAGAATTTCCCCCCGAAGCTCATAACATATCATAACTTACTTCAAGCCTAGACATGCCAAAAGAAAGGAAAGGTAAGCTTTACATACCTTGATTGCTTCCTAAGCTAATCCAAACTCAAGTCTCAAGCTCAAAATCTACAACACGTCATTGGACACCTCGGAATTCCATTTTAAGCTCGCACTTTATTTACAAAAATTTGGGCATTTCCTCAGAAATTCAACACCCCGAGAATTCAACTGCCAAATATCCAACAACAATACCAACAACCACATCAACAATATCCATAGCAATTCCAAACACATTCTAACATTAATAGCTCCTTTCTACATAATTCGACAACATCCATGCATATTCAATTCAACTTCATATATTCAAACTAATATCAATGATCGCATATTCAAAACTAACCCACAATCACTTAACAAAATTCAAGAATGCTTCGGACAATTCACAATACATTCAAATCACCCCATCCACTATATAATGAAACCCGAAACCTCAAATTTCCATAAGAACAACAACAATACATTTCTTTCCGCCAAATTCACAACTATACCAACATTCCATACATTAACAACATTAACCACAATAATACAAGAACTATATTAAAATTACATTATCTTCTCCAACAACCTACAAACGATTCCAACTTCCATTTAAATCATTAAACCATCATTCTCATTATGGAATCCATGCAACAACAACCAAATCATGCTAAATAAAATTAGTTCATCGTGTTCTACAAACAACACATATGCACAGCCACATACCAACTTCCATATTTTCATGAATTTCATCCATTTTCTACACATTACAACAACACACAAACATGTTGAATACAATTAATTCATCACTCCATCACCACTCTACATACACACGGCCAAACACACACACACATGGCTACACTTCAACATCCCTATTTTCATGATTTTCATTCATTTCCACACTCCACAACATACACGAACCATGCATAACATATGAAAAATAGGATTGAACCATACCTTTTTCACTTAGTTCCTCAAATTGGCTATGATTTGCACCTTGAATCGACGCTTGTTCTTACTACTCCAACGACTCCACTACGTTGTCATGCACCTTCTAAGGAGTGGAATTGCTAGAAAGAGTTATTTTTTTGATCACTTCTTCTTGCCCTTGCTCGGCTCCTCTCTTGGCCGAATGGCTTTCTCTCTTTTTTCTCCAAGCTTCTAAATTTTTCTAAGGGAAAGAATATGATGACTTGCCTTGTATTATTCATCACACACACACACACACACACACACACATATATATACACATGCACATGGCCGGTCATGTGCAATTTTTTCCTCTTTTTTTTCGTTACGTGCTTATGTTATGTTTTGCGGGCCCAGTATGAGTATTACGAAAGTCTGCGGGTTCGCTCGGCCCTAGGTAAGGGTCGGGTGCCCATCACACCCTATCAGATTAAGGGTGTGACACATATCAACTCCCAAACATCCATAATAGTATCCACAATATCATAATCAAGTATTCACATTTGATTTAGCTTTCAAAATTCATCCTTGTGTTCAACTTATGCTAGGAACTTCATACCCATTTTAGCACATTTTCATATAATGCGTCTTCATCACCATTATTACTTTCCATAGAAATATTATACCCATATTATACTAAGAATCATAACTCAAGTTAGCCTTCTACTCAAAAACCTCATAAAAACTACATTCAGAACTCATCTTCCATTTTTTTCCCTCTACCCAAGTTGTTCAACAAATAAACATTCTTGATAATATGTAATAAGTATGAAAACTAACCTTTTATCTTATAAGAATGATCTTTGGAGAAAGTTATCAACTTATGTGAAAACCCTAGCTTCAATATCCAAAGAGTTCTTGGAGTTTATTAACCCTAGCAAGACTTCTAGCACATGGGTATCTTGATTCTTGCCTCTTGATATTTAATCTCTCTTGGATTTGGCTTGGATTTGTTTATGGAGTGGAAGAGAGGGTTTTTGGAGAGTCTTTGGATCTGATTTGGTAAAATAATATGTCCAAATGAAGTGTAACGAAATATATAAAGCGGAACTTAAACTCCCGTTCTGCAATTTCGAGCCCATTTTGACGGGCCGTATAAATTCCTACGGACCGTCAAAATGGTCCGTAGAACTGCCGGTCAAAAATGGGTCACCGTGACCATTTGACGAGGCCGTGTCAATTTGACGGACTGCAGAATTTTCTGCGGGCCATCAAAAATTCTGCTGGGCGTCAAATGGTCCGTAGAATTTTCTGCTCAGACAGTCTGTCGTAGAATGGTCATCACATTTTACTCAGACATCACATTGACGAGCAGTTTGTTGCTTTGAAAAATAGACTCGATGAACTTCAATTTGGACAAAAGAAACACACGAAAACTCCACATATTCTAGGAGATATGCCCCCACCAATTTGGACCAAAATTTTGTCCGAAAATTTTGCCAAGTTTTACCAAAGTTCCCACAAACTCAATTCCTTTATTTGTTTGTTCTTAAATTCTTATGGAACCTTCTTAACACTTTATTTAACACTTCATTAAAAATCTTCTCCAAAACTTCATTAAGTCATCATTAATTCGATACTCGTAAATCTTGCCCGACACATGACATATACCTTACTTTCCTTAACAACTTTCGTCTCCTACTTCAAATGTCTTTGAAATTTTATTTAAAATCATAAAATGCTATTTCTTACCTATCGAAACATCATATACTTCGTGCTCTTCATTCGCCTATTCACTGTGCATCAACAGAAAATTTTTCGAGGTGTAACATATAGGCACGGTGTAATCTCATTATCATATACTTATCATAAAGCATGCATTAGAACTCAAGTACAAACTATTGCTCTATCGAGGTGACGTAAGGTCGAGAACCCCCGATTCCATTATGAAGTAATCATGATCATTATGCCTCACCTTGAAAGAAAAAACATTTTAAGGTGAGTCTAGCAACAATGAATAACATCAAGGAATCATTAGATCGTAAGAACATCATATCATAAGCTTTGGAATTTCTAGACTTAGACTCATCATTATCATTATCATATTCACAACACATCTCTTGTCTTTATTTCATGAGAAGCTCTTAATAATCATAGACTCATAGTTTCCGGAATATAAGAAAGTCATTGAAAGATACAGGAAGTCGTGTTATAGGAATCATGCCTTAGAGAAGAAGGGACTAGCCTTACATACCTTTACGTCTTTCTAACTTTATCAATTAAACGCTTCCCTCCAATGGTCACAATTCTACATCCAAGAGAATTCGTACTAAGATTAGATAATCAGAAACATACTTAAGCTTAAGCTAAAGCTAATGAAAATTGGGCAACACTTCTTTTGTTTTTACAACTTCCTCCATATGATATAATAACTCCCAAACATCAATAACAACATTCATAATATCATAATCAATAACTTTGACAAGTTCGACATTATCCGATTCTCAAAATTCCCTCTCAAAGTAATCATAACCATAGCCATAATATAACACCACATCTATGCTCATAAAATGCTTCTCCAATTTTCTTAATACCATTTATAATAAGATTATACTCATAACATCCGAAGAATTATGGTTCATGTCAAACTATTATTCAAGAATACCATTATTTTCACATTTGAGCTCCGTATTCTACTTTCTTCCATAATCCAAGTATTTCAACAATTTAATATTCTAAATAACATGAAATGATCATAAAATTCACCTTTGATTGTGTAGGAATGGGTTTTGGATGGAAATGCCTCACTTGGAGAAAACCCTAACTTCAATTCCAAAGAGATTTTTGACTTCTAGCAACCCTAGAGAGCTTCCTTGCACTTGATTTCCTTGGATTGATGATGTTGATCTTTGATTTGCCTTGGATTTATGTTAGTGAAATGTGTAGAACCTTCTAGAGGTCTTGAGAGAAGTGGAGAAGTTGGAAGAATGAAAAATTAGAAGTGGGAACATATATTTATACTTGGAAAATACTCAGCCCGACGGGACTTATACGGACCCTTATACGGTCCGTATAATATTATACGGTCCGTATAAGTGGCCGTATTTCACCATCAGGGAAGTCTCTTCTTCTGTAAGGTTATACGGACCCCTTATACAGACCGTATAAAGTTATACGGGCCGTATTAGTGGTCGTATAACTCCATTTTTCTGAAGTTAATCTCATCATTTCGTTTGATCTCCAATCCTTATGGAACCTTCTTAGCACTTGTTTAACACTTTAAGGAGCGTTATAACCTTTCCTCAAGACATTATTAAATCAACATCAGCTCGGTACTTGCAAATCCCTTCCAAAATACGACTTATACTTTACATTCTTCAACAAACTTTTTTCTCTTGCCTCGAATGTCTTTGGAATCTTAATTAGAATCGTTAAGTACTCCTTCTTACTTGTAGGGATATCATATACATCTTACCCTGCGTTAGTCTGTTTACGGTGCAATGACATGAAATTGCCCGAGGTGTAACATCAATCTTCTTGGGATTCACCATAATCTCACCCTTAGACACAATATGCCCCAAGAATGCTATTGAATTGAGCCAAAACTCACACTTAGAAAACTTAGCATAAAGTTCCTTTTCCTTCAACAATACAAGTATAATCCTCAAGTGTTTCTCATGATTTTCCTTGTTGCGCAAATATACCAAAATGTCATGAATGAAGACTATGACAAAGGAATCCAAGTATGGCTTGAAAATGCTATTCATTAGGTCCATAAACGCTGGCGAGGCATTGGTAAGACCAAAAGACATAAAAAGGAATTCATAATGACCATAACAGTCCTAAAGGCCGTCTAGGGAATATCCTCGGCCCTGATCTTCAGCTGGTGATAACCCGACCTTAAAGCAATCTTGGAAAACACGAAAGCCCCCTGAAGCTGGTCAAACAAATCATCAATGCGGGGAATCAGATACTTATTCTGAATGGTGACCTTGTTCAACTAGCGGTAAGCAATATAAGTCCGCATCGACCCATCCTTCTTCTTCATGAAAAGCATAGAAGTGCCCCAAGGTGAGACGCTCGATCTGATGAAACCCTTGCTAAGAAGGTCTTGTAACTGTTCCTTCAACTCTCTCAACTCAGCCGGTGCCGTCCGATATGGCAGAGTAGAAATAGGATGAGTCTCTGGCTCTAGATCAATAAAGAAATCAATATCACAATCGGGTGGCATACCTGGCAATTCCGTAGGAAACACCTCCCCGAACTCACTCACCACTGGAACAGACTCAAGTGATGGAGTATCAAAGACGTATCACGAATATAGGCCTAGTTGGCCAAACATCCTCTATCTACTAACTTACTAGCTCGAAGGAACGAAATGATCTTCTCCGGGGAGGGACGAGGAGTACCCTTCCACTCAACTCAAGGAATACCCAGCATAGCTAGTGTGACTGTTTTGGCGTGACAAAATCGATATTGCATGATAAGGAGACAACCAACTCATACCCAAGATAACACTGAAATCTACCATATCAAGAATCACCAAGTCTGCCCACGTACCATAACCCCATAAACATAACTGTACAAGACCGATAGACTCAATCTACCACGATAGAATCTTTGACCGGAGTAGATGCATGAATAGGCACGTCAAGTAGATCACAAATCATATCCGACCTATAGAGAAATATGTAGCACATAAGAGACAGTAGAACTCGGGTTGAATAACACTGAAGCCGCTGGGTGACAGACAGAGATATTAGCTGTGATAACAGCATCGGAAGCCATGGCCTCTGGCTTGCCAGTGAAATTGTAACAATGAACCCGTCCGCCATTAGTCAGCGAACCTCCATGACCACCCCGACCTGAATGTGCTCCGCCCCTACCGGGCTGATGTCCACCTTTGCCTAACTGGGGTCCTCCTATACTAGGCTGGGTGCCACCACTACCAGAGGTGTGGCCACCTCGCCCAGGCTGTGCACTGCCTCTACCATAAAATCCACCCCCTCTAGCAAATGAAGCTGGAGCCCTGGAGGTCTAATACTAAGTACTCTGACCACTCTGTCTGAGTTGGGGACAGTTCTTCTTGAAAGGCCCCAACTCACCACACTCATAATATACTTTGTCAAACATTGTCACGACCCAATTTACTAAGTCGCGAGGGCACCTACCATTTCCCACCTTGGTAGGAGAACCCTTCCTTGAACTAGCATACAACTGTAAAGGCAGAAGAATAATATAAATAACAATCAATCTCGATATCATTAAAAAGTGAATATGTGCGGAAAACAATACAATCTCCAAGGAATTGGTCTGACTCGTACAAGAGCAACTACAAGAATATCTAATATACAAGTTTGAAAGTCAAATAAAAAGCTGTCTGAATGATGGAATATAAGGATAGGATAGATGAGCCTTCAGGTAGTGACTCATCAGATGCTCACCTTGGAATACTCGCAAGTCTGCCTCGAAAATCAGCCTCGAGAAGTAGAAGCGAAAATGAAACCTGTCTCATAACTCTACATCCCGAAATGGAGTGTAGTAACATAGCATCAGTATAACAACACGTACTGAGTAGGCATCATAGGCTAACAACACTTAGTTAACATATATACAGAGGGACACTAAAGAATAGGCATGATCATAATCGAATATAAAGCATAAACGCGTATTCGAGAATAACAGCTCAATCACCAAAATATCCAAGAAACCCTCAATGAATTATATCTAGAATAAGAATATAGTGAAGCATCTAAACCCAAGTCTTATTAAGGTTTCCATAAATTCCCAAGTACATATTAATCAGACACACATCGACCTCAATACAGTAACCAAATAGGAAGTCAATGTTCACAAACACCGTGCAAATAATACAAATAACCACAACCAGAAATCAGGTGTATGAGTGAATAAAGTATGAATGCAATGACATGCAATGCTATGCAACGATACACACATGCTCCGGGCGGACGAACTCCACGTTCCGACAGTCATGACCCACGGGGGACCCGCGAAGTTCATATACCAGTCATTCTGTATCACACAATCTAGAATGACTCTTCCACCGAACTTCCCGGTATCCATTTCGTATCACATCATAGAGATGGCTACGCGATAAATTAATGTCATATGAATCATAATTACTCCCCTTCTCATTTATCACTGTTACACCAATGTCAGGATCACAACAATAGATCATGGATGTGAGACTGTATATGCCATGCAATGAGAGTATCAAATGTAACATATCCATTTCCAACTGTGACATATAAGAACACGTATCATAATATCAGTATCACATTAAGTATTTTCCTTTATACACGAGCATGCCAAGATAAGCCACATAGAACTACACTACAAATATGATATGGCATAACTTACCAGTCCGTTGATCCACAAGAAACATCAAGCTATAATTCAATTTCAATATAAGTATGAAATAAAAGTGTATGCTATGCATAATCATCATCAAAAGTAATTCATAAGCCAAGTTTTCATCCTAGTATTATCATATGCGTACATCACTAACCAAGCCTAATCTCATTATCCTTCCTTTTCCAACGATTCTCCACTAACACATGCAATCCTCCAAATCATAAAGTAATCGCTAAGCATGATTCCTACGCATTACTATCAGGCTACAAGCCCAAACACATATGGCCACAATACCAAATATAACATAACAAGGTGACAAGCCACAAACAACAGTACCAATCTAAGAATTCCATCCCAACTTCATACCCGATGGTGTAACATGCTGTCTCTGACAATCACTAACTCTACATATGATTTACTAACCAAATTCTAACAATGAGGTAAGCCGTAACCTACCTGGAATGTCAAGCCGGAGCCACGAACAACCACACATTTGCATTGCCCTTTCGTAGCGCCTCCAAACACTCAAAGCCTAGTTATAAACACAATCTAAATTAGAAACCAATAAGAACAATACTTATATAGCTAAGCTTCTTATTTAGGTCAATTCCAACATATGGAAATTTGGGGAAATGGGCTCACAAGGACAAAATGGGAAATTCTAAGGTGGAATATACAATTCAAGTCTAGGTGATCAAAACCCGTTAATCAATTTCTAGAATAACTCAAGATTAAGCTAAATTTGAATTTAAAGTTGTCACGACCCGAAATATGGGCCGTGACGGGTATCCGAGGCTAACCACCGAACACCGCTCATCTATACTATTCATCTGCTCTTATTCGTAATATACATACTCGTGATCATATGAAACTATCATCATTTGCAACATAATTACTTCTATAAACATAAGCCCATCAGCTTTCAAAATAGTAATATATATATATATATATATATATACATGCACATACATATACATGGAGACCATGGGATCATACCACCCACACATGCGTATCTACGAGCCTCTACTAGAATACTAGACATATAGACGGGACAGGACCCCGTCGTGCCCAAATCATGGATATATACATATATGTACCAAAAGAATAATCAATGGCTGTTATATCCCGTATTTCGTACGTCGGAATAATTCGGGTCAATTACGACAAGTTGGGGACAAGACCATTCCGAGAGATGAAGTAGAGATTTTTGTTTGCTTTAAAAGCTTAAGTTGTGTATGATTATATTGGCATGGAAATATTAAAGAAACATTTGGGGTCAAATTCCATTCTTGGAAAATATTCTAATTTTGGAAAGGAAATTAATTCATGAAACCAAAAAAAAAAAAAAAAAAGGAGAAAATAAAGGCCATGTGGCCGGCCACCTTAGGTGGGCCATGGCCACATGGTTGGCTAAAATTTGGAATTAAAAAGATGACTTGGTCATCTTATTCCTCACTTCACCAAGAAATTTCAAGAAACTTTGAGAAGGAGAAAAAGCCAAGCCATATTCGGCCATGGCTATGGAAAATTAAAGCTCAAGAATTGATCACAAAGAGAATAATTTCTTCTAGTTTTCCTACCAATTGGAAGGTGCTCTTTAACGTGGGATAGTTGTTGGAACAAACAAAACACTTATTCTTGCAAAGTCTACTCCTAGCCGTGTGGAAAAGTTGGAAGGAGAAGGTATGCTATAATCTTTTCTTTTATATGTTATGCATAGTTTATGTGTGTTGTAGCATGCAAAGATGGATGAAATTCATGAAAATAGGGAAGTTGAAGTTGTAGCCGTGTGGATGTGTAGTTGGCCGTGTGGTGTGTGTGGTATTGAAGGAGTAGTGAATTCATGGTATTTAGCATGTTTAGGTGTTGTTGTAATGTGTAGAAAGTGAATGAAAAACGTGGAATGGTGTATGTTGAGGTGTGGCCGAAAGTAGGAGCTGTTTGTACGCAAGAAATGAAGTCATGTTATCTAGTATTTTGATCGTCGTCGATATGAATTCTGTGAGGTAAAATGAAGTTTAATGAATTAAATTGTAGTTGTGATGGTTGTGGGCTGATTTGGGAGCCAATGTAACTCTTATGTGAATTTTATATTTAGGATGATTACATTGTTAATATATATATTGTTGATGTAGTTTATGAGTTTTGGAAGAAGAAAATATGTTAGTATTGTTTTCGGGTTTGGAGAGCATTTCGGGTAAGTTGGCACATTGGTTGGATTGTTTGAAATATTGTATGAATTGTTTATAGTGTCCTTGAATATCGTTTGAATGATTTCGGATTAGTAATTGAACGTGTGAATATTGATGTTAGTTTGATTTTATGCGGTTGAATTGAGTATAAATGAATATCGTCGCATTATGTGAAAGAAGGTTGTTGATGTTAGAATGTGTTTTGAATCAATGGTTGGTGTTGTTAGAATGTTTTGTTGGTATTGTTGTTGATGAAATTGGCTGAGTTTAATTCTCGGGGTGGCGCATTTATAGGGGAAGTGCTGCCGAAATTTCTGTAGAATTTGGTGTGCGCTTGGAATTGGGGTTCTAAATGCCTTTAGCTAATGTTTGATATTTAATGATGTATTGTAGATCTTGGAAAGTTCACGACGTAAACTTGGATTAGCTTGGAAAGCAGGCAAGGTATGCAAGGCTTACCCTTTTCTTCGTTGGCATGTCTTAGCTACGATTAAGTTATGATAAGTTACGAATCTCGAGGCGATTCCATTCCTATGATCCGAGCAAGCATATGAGTTTTATTCAATTTTAATGTTCGCAAGTCAACTTAGTTAAATTGTGGCTCCTATGTTTTGAAAGATTGAATTTCAAAAGCCTTAAAAAGAATGTTGCTACAAAAAGGATTCCGATCTTCAAACGTCCGTAACTTTTGCATACGAGCTCGGAACGCCCCAGAACATAATAGGTAAACTCATAAGATACAACTTTCCCCTAACTCTCGTAGTCGGGCTCGGATGGGGGTCGGCACCCGTCCGTGGGGCCTGCGGCTCTTTTGTACTATTCCTAATGATCTTTGGGAAAAATTTAATACTATTTCATTTCGATCTCCGCATATGGATTTCCTACTTATTTGATGAGTTACGATTATGATTTTATACATATGGTTCCTACGGTTCCGTGATATGTTTAAGATATTTAGAGTATGGAATCGAAATTGTTATATTGTTTAAGATCTTGATACATTATGAATATGATCATGTTATAAATGATATTGAGAGTATGGAATCGAAATTGTATGTGAATGAACGTACTGTCGAGATATGATGATGAATATGGATGAATTGAAGTGAATTGTGAAGTAAGAGTAATGTAGTTGGCTAAAGGCTATTGTGATGATAGTGTGAATGTTATTATTAATGTTTGGGAGTTGATATATATTATGGAGGAAGTCATATAAATAAAGGTGATGCTGTCCAATTTTCTCTAGAATTAGTCATGAATGCTAAGCTATCCATTCTCTAATATTAGTATGCACTTCAATGAAGGTAGAAACGTGAGCGTTGAAGAAGCACGTACAAGTGATAGAATAGTTGCACGAAAAGGTATGTAAGGCTAACCCTTCTTTCATAAGGCATGGTTCTTTGGCCAAATGTTTATCTTCCTACGAGTTCATGATACTCTCTAATGATCCTACCTCTAGAAGCTATTAAGCTTATGATGCTCAAATGATACGATTGTACTACGTTCCTTATACGACGAGAAATACTGTAAGGATAGAATGTAATGAATGACGATAGTAAAAAGGCTAAAGATAGATATGAGCTTATATGTATGTGTGCCCATGAGAGGCTATTGTGAACCCCGAGCTTATATGGCCGGGTAGAATATGATGAATATGTATATATATGTCTATCTATAAATGACGATGCGCGCGCACCACTGCAGTTGGGTATGAACAACCTTGAGCCTTGGTAGGGCCAGGCACTGAGCCTTGATAGGGCCAGGTACGTGAAACACCGAACCTTCATGGTCGGGTATGCTATATAAAAGCTATATATATGACATCTATATGAGTACGAATAAGCTATATATATGACATCGATAAGAGTACAAAAATGTTAAGGTTATGTAAATGCCAAGTAAAGGCTATGTATATGCAATGTATATGATATGAGCATGAGTATGAAGGGAAATACGAATACGAGAACGGAAATGAATACGAAAGGTAAATGAGTACGGATATGAATGTATGTACGCGAATACGCAATAGAAATGGAACATCCCTATAGAAAGCAAGTAAGTGCTACAATGATGATGCTATTATCTTTTATTCTATGTTATTTCACATGTATTGATTAAGCTTACTCATTGATATTGATCATGCTTTACATACTCAGTACATTATTCGTACTGACGTCCTTTTGTTTGTGGACGCTGCGTCATGCCCGCAGTGACCGGGAGACGAACTTGATCCATAGCTGTATTTTCTCGTGGACTACATAGCGGAGCTCCATTTCATTCGAGTCGCAACTTTTGGTATAGATTCTTTTGTGTATATATTCATGGGCACGGTGGGGTCCTGTCCCGCCCATATGTTATGATATGGCGTACCTTTCTTAGAGGCTCGTAGACAATGTGTATATGGTTAGATATGTTTGGCCTTGTCGGCCTATATTTTGGGATATTATTGTGATAGCCTTGTCGGCTTATGTACACTTGTATGGGCATAATTGCTAATGATGATATAGATATGTTGTTTCCAAATGAGATCGGAATGATGATGAATGAAAAGCATGATATAGCTATGTGGCTCACCTAGATGTGATGCATAAGTATGTTAAGGGGGTGCCGGGTGGGCTAGCACCGGGTGCTCGTCGCGGCCCTCCGGTTGGGTCGTGACAAAAGTGGTATCAGAGCAGTTCAGTCCTAGGGTGTGTCTACGAGCCGTGTCTAGTAGAGTCTTGGTTATGGGTGTGTTGCGCGCCACACTTATAAACAAGAAGCTGCAGGCATTTTAGGAATAAATGACCTTCTTTCTTCATAAGAAATCGTGCGATAGAGCTATGATGTAAGAACTTCTTGTTTCTTAACGATATGTTGTGTATTTCAGAAATGCCTGTAAAGAGAAAGGCTTCAGTAGCCCAAAAAGGCAAGACGGTGGTAGAAAAGCGGGCTGAAAGAGCACTGCCACCGGTAGTAGAGGAAAATGAGTCCCAAAGTGCGGCTCAATCTCAGTCTTCCCATTCAGTGCCTATACTAGAGGAGCGTGAGGGAGCCTCGTGACTCCAGCACCTCCGGCTCCTCCATCGGACGCTTCAGGCCAAGATGTGAAAGAGGCCATTAATTTGCTGACTCAATGAGTTAAAAATGGTGGATTTTGATGTCATTATGGGAATGGATTGGTTGGCTTCTTGCTACGCCAATGTCGATTGTAGAATGAAAATGGTTCGCTTTCAATTTCCGGGAGAACCAGTTTTAGAATGGAAAGGAAATACGGCGTCACCAAAGGGTAGGTTTATTTCCTATCTAAAGGCAAGGAAAATGATTATGAAAGGGTGCATTTATCATCTAGTGCAGGTCCAAGATGTAGAAGCTGAACCGCCGACTCTTCAGTCAGTTCCCGTAGTGAATGAATTTCCGAATGTGTTCCCGGAAGAGCTTCCAAGCCTTTCTCCCGAGCGGGAGATCGATTTTGCTATTGATGTGTTGCCAGACACTAAGCCTATATCTATTCCTCCTTATAGAATGAACTGAAAGAGTTGAAAGAGCAATTGAAAGATTTGCTTGAGAAAGGCTTTATTAGACCTAGTTCATCCCCGTGGGGAGCACCCGTATTGTTTGTCTAAAAGAAAGATGGCTCTTTGATAATGTGCATTGACTATCGGCAATTGAATAAGGTGACGATTAAGAATAAATACCCTCTTTCGAGGATTGATGATTTATTTGATCAGTTACAAGGTGCTAAATGGTTCTCCAAGGTAGATTTGAGATCCGGGTATCATCAAGTGAGAGTTAGGGAGAAAGATATCCCTAAAACAGCCTTCAGAATGAGATATGGCCATTCTAAGTTCCGGGTAATGTCATTTGGGCTAACTAATGCACCGGCAGTGTTTATGGATTTAATGAATAATGTGTTCAGGCCCTTCCTGGATCTATTTGTGATTGTATTCATCGACGATATTTTGGTGTATTCTAGATCCGAGGAAGAACATGCGGATCATTTGCGTACTGTCCTTAGAGTTGTTCAAACTCGAGAGTTGTTTGCAAAATTTTCTAAGTGTGAGTTTTGGTTGAATTCAGTGACATTTCTTGGGCACATTGTTTCAGTCGATGGTATTCGGGTAGATAGCCAAAAGATTAAGGCCGTAAAGACTTGGCCAAGGCCTACAACTCCTACGGAGGTACGTAGCTTTCTGGGCCTAGCAGGATATTACAGGAGATTTGTAGAGGATTTTTCTTCTATTTCTGCACCACTTACAAAGCTGACCCAGAAATCAGCAAAGTTTCAATGGACAGATGCTTGTGAACGTAGTTTCCAAGAGCTAAAGGACGGTTGACTTCGCACCGGCCCGACACTTCCAGAGGGATTGGAAGGTTATGTTGTTTATTGCGATGCTTCAGGCGTTGGGCTAGGCTGTGTATTAATGCAACATGGTAAGGCGATTACGTATGCTTCATCGCAATTAAGAAAACATGAAAAGAATTATCCAACTCATGATCTTGAATTGGCTGCAGTAATTCATGCATTAAAGATATGGAGACATTATTTATATGGTGTTCATGTAGATATTTATACAGATCACAAGAGCCTTCAGTATATCTTCAAACAAAAAGAGTTGAATTTGCGGCAACGACGATGGTTAGAATTGTTAAAGGATTATGATGTTGATATTCTATATCACCCCGGAAAGGCAAATGTTGTGGCTGACGCTCTTAGCTGCAGATACATGGGAAGTTTATGTGATGTACAATCAGAGAAAAGAGAAATGACTTATGAGCTCCAGTAGTTAGCTAGCCTAGGAGTTCGAGTACTGGACTCAGGTAGCAGGGGGACTACCCTTCAGAATTCAAAGAGTTTCATCGCTAGTAGTGGAAGTAAAAGAGCGACAATACGAAGATCCCATGCTAGTGCACTACAGAGATACACTCCCTCAGAAAGAGAAGTCATTATTTGAGATTACAGGAGACGAAGTTCTCCGATGTCGAGGCAGATTATGTGTTCCTAATGTGGCAGGTCTACACCACCAAATATTGAGAGAAGCTCATTGTTCCCTGTTATATCCCGTATTTTGTACGTCGGGATAATCCGAGTCAACCACGATAGGTTAAGGACAAGACCATTCCGAGATATGAAGTAGGGACTTTTGTATGTTTAAAGGCTTAAGTTGTGTATGATTTTATTAGCATGAAAATGTTAAGGAAACATTTGGGGAAAAATTCCATTTTTGGAAAGTATGCTATTTTTGGAAAGTGTATTATTATTAAGAAAAAAAAAAAGAGAAATAAGGGGCCATGTGGCCGGCCACCTTAGGTGCGGACCATGGCCACATGGATGATCAATATATGGCTATTAAAAGATGACTTAGTCATCTTGTCCCTCACTTCACTTCTAGAGAAATCAAGAAAAAAAATTGGAGAGCAAGACTAAGGGGTATTCGGCCAACCCCTCAAAAATCAAGACCAAAAATCAAGCCATCAAAAAATTATTTCTTCAAGCAAACCTACTAATTGAAGGGTGCTTATTAACGTGGAAGCGTTGTTGGAAGCGTTAGATTACTCGTTTTCATCCTTGGCCAACTTTAGGCAAGTTGCAAAGTTGAAGAAGAAAGGTGAGTTCTAATCTTGTTTTCATGTGTTGTAGATGGTTTATATGTGTTGTTGTATGCTAAAATGGAAGAAATTCATGATAGAAAGCAAGTTGAAGTTGAGCCATGAATGTTGAGGTTTGGCCGTGTGTTGTGTGCAATGTGTAGGAATAATGAATTAAGTGTGTTTAGCATGTTTTTGTATTGTTGTAATGTGTAGAAATGGATGGAAATCATGGAAGTTGCATGGAGGGTGTGTTGGGTGTTGGCCGAATGCCCCCCCCCCCCCTCCCCTTTGTGTAGTTGAGAATGAACAAATTGTCGTTAGCGTTTTAGTTGTCATCGTTATGGATTCTATGATGAAAAATGTAAGTTTAATGATTCAAAATGGTGTTGTGTTGGTTATGGGTTGATTTGGAAGTTAATGCGGATGTTATGTAATTTTTGTAGTTATGGAAGTGACATTGTTAATGTGTAGATTTATTGGTGTAATTCATGAATTTGGGAGAAAAGGGTGTGGATTATGTTGTTCTCGGGTTTGGGGAGGAATTCGGGTGAATTGGAGTATGGTTTGGGTTGTTTGGAAAATTGTGTGAATTGTTTAAAGCGTTCTTGAATATTGTTTGAATGGTTTTGGATTAGTAATCGAATGTATAAACGTTGATGTTAGTTTGAATATAAGTAGTTGAATGGAAATGATGAATGTTGTTGGATTATGTAGAAAGAGCGTTTAATGTTAAAATGCACTTTTGAATTGATTGTTGATGTTGTAGCTTGGTTGTTGGTTTGGTTGTTGTTGAAATTGGCCGAGTTGGATTCTCGGGGTGTTGTATTTACAGGGGAAATGCTGTCGAAATTTCTGTAGAATTTAATGTTCGTTGGAATTGAATGCCTAAATGCTTATGGCTAATGTTTGGTATATTGGCGTTATGTAGATCTTGGAGTGCCCGAGACCTGAGGCTTGACTTAGTTTGAGAGCGGACAAGGTATGGGAAGCCTAACCTTTCCTTCTTTTGGCATGTCCTAGTGCTAATTAGGCTATGACACGAGCCTCGGGGTAACTCCACTCTCGAGATCCGAGCTTATATACGTATCTTATTTGCATCTAAAGATTCACTCTCTAAATGAAATCTAACTAAGGTCCTTATGTTTCCATTTGATTGAATTTCAAAAGTCTTGTAAAGAATTTTGCCTTTAAAGGATTACGAAACTTCGAACGCCCGTAACTTTTGCAGACGAGCTCGGATCGCCCCGAAACCTAATAGGTAACTTCATGAGACATAACATTCCCCCAACGCTCATAGGCGGGCTCGGATGGGGTTGACACCCGTCCGTGGGGCCCGCGGCTTTTGCTATGTTTATCCTTAATGACCTTCAGGAAAGATTTAGTACTATTTTCACCTTAACTTCCGAGTATGGATTTCTTACTTATTTAATGAGTTTACGATTATGATTTTTATGCATTTTAAATGAGGATTGTTACGCATATGACTTCGATATGTAATTATGATTTCTAAGTTCGGTTTGATAAGTTCCGAGAGATGTCCGAAAGGTACTTGATATGACTATTGTTCCGATTTTCAAATGATGGTTCGCCTAACTTGTTTCATCGAGTCTTTGAAATGGTTTACGTGCATATGGTTTCTCACTACTCTGCTCATGCAAAGCTCAATATGTCTTTCCCGAGTCCCGGCCGGGACACACATTCGTGCACATTCCACCGCATTGTTCACCGAGTCCCTCACTAGAGGGCCGGGACACGCTATATATATATATATATATATATATATATATATATATATATATATGATGATGATGATGTGATGATATGGGGATGGCGGCCGGGATGGCACATGATGATTCCATTCACCGAGTCCCTCACTGTAGGGCCGGGACACGCTATGTATATGCATATGTATATGATGATTATTTACTTACGTTATGATATGATCATGCATGATTTATGTTTCAAAGGTAAGCTTTACTGAAACTGTCCTCATGTTCCATACTCTTATTTCAGCACGATTTTGTTTACGTATTCTATGCTTTACATGCTCAGTACGTATTGCGTACTGACCCCCTTTCTTCGGGGGCTGCGTTTCATGCCGCGCAGGTACAGATACTCGTTTGAGTGAGCCGCCAGCTTAGGATCCCTACTCAGCTATATTGGAGAGCTCCCTTGTCCGGAGCCCAGATTTTGGTACCGACGCTTTGTTATATTTGTGTATATTTATTCAGGGTACGGTGGGGCCCTGTCCCGTCATATGATTCTGTTATTACTCTTAGAGGCTTGTAGACATAAACGTGGGTTGTGGGTAGCACTGTTCGGTTGTGTTTGTATTCTGCATATCTCCAGGCTGTATATATGATATATGTATATATGTGTGCGCGGTGTCGTGCCTTTCTGTACGTATAAGTTCCTATTTTGTTTGCTATGATCCGATTATAATCGATAGGCGGGTACGAGTGCCCAGCTCGGGCACTAGTCACGGCCTACGGGGTTGGGTCGTGACATTCCCGTTATTCTGTCCACCTAGGAGCTACGAAAATGTATAATGATCTTAAATCCATGTATTTGTGGAGTGGGATGAAGAAAGATATAGCAAAATTTGTAGCTCAATGTCCCAATTGTCAACAAGTAAAAATCGAGCACCAAAAGCCGGGCGGATTGTTGCAAGCTATAAAAATCCCAACTTGGAAATGGGAAGTGATTAACATGGACTTCATTACAAGATTACCCCATTCTCGACGTAAGTATGATTCCATATGGGTGATTGTGGATAGACTCACTAAGTCAGCTCATTTCTTACCAGTCAGAACGACGTATGTAGCAGAAGATTATGCAAAGCTCTATGTTAAAGAGATAGTGCGACTTCATGGTGTTCCAGTGTCTATTATCTCCGATAGAGGTACTCAGTTTACGGCTAATTTCTGGAAGTCCTTCCAAGAGGGCTTAGGGACTCAAGTGAGCCTTAGCACGGCATTTCATCCACAGACTGATGGACAAGCTGAACGTACTATTCAGACTCTTGAGGATATATTACGGGCATGTATGTTAGATTTTGGAGGTAATTGGGATGATCATTTGCCCCTCATTGAATTTGCTTATAATAATAGTCATCATTCTAGCATTCAAATGGCACCGTATGAAGCTTTATATGGGCGAATGTGTAGATCCCCAATTGGGTGGTTTGAAACAGGAGAGGCTAAATTGATGAGGCTGGATTTGGTCCAACAAGCCATAGATAAAGTCAAGCTTATACAAGATCGGTTGTTAGCAGCCCAAAGTCGTCAAAAGTCCTATGTGGATAATCGTCGAAGAGACTTAGAGTTCCAAGTTAAAGATTGGGTATTCTTGAAAGTATCACCAATGAAAGGCGTTATGAGATTTGGCAAAAAGGGGAAGCTGTCACGACCCAACCCCGTAGGCCGCGACTAGTGCCCGATCTGAGCACCCGTACACACCCATTAACCCGAAATAGCGTACAAGTAGCTTATACCGTGTACAAATTACAACTATTTACAGAAAAGTGGAACGTCGCCCCAAAGCTGTCACAATTGTACAGATATACATATCATTATCATAATCCAACAGATAATATCACAAATAAGCCGATAAGGCTATCATAGTATAGGGGGACGTCCAAATCACAAATTACACAGACACGACTGAACAGTGAATACCCATAACCCACACATATATGTCTACAGACCTCTAAGAGTAATAACAAAATCATATGACGGGACAGGGCCCCGCCGTACCCGTGAATAACATATGCACATATGTAATAACAAAATCTGGATCAAAGTATAGGCTCTAGAACAAGGGAGCGCTCCAAGTCAGCTGAACAGGAATCCTAAGCTGGTGGATCATCCAAATAAGTATCTGTACCTGCGCGGCATGAAACGCAGCCCCCGAAGAAAGGGGGTCAGTACGGAGTATGTACTGAGTATGCAAAGCATGAAATATAATAAACAAGATCATAGTCAAAACCAGAAGTACGGAAAGTAAATGCAATATTCAAGATATCGAAATGCTTACTTATAAAAATACAAATCATGCATAGGGCTCTTAGA
Organism: Lycium ferocissimum; assembly: GCF_029784015.1. Lineage (NCBI taxonomy): Eukaryota > Viridiplantae > Streptophyta > Magnoliopsida > Solanales > Solanaceae > Lycium > Lycium ferocissimum. The sequence goes on along the minus strand of NW_026727981.1, from coordinate 14,643 downwards.
ACGGTAGTCGCCCGCCACTTTGTCGTTGGCGCCACGCCACATCACACCAGAAGGTTTCATATCTCCGTACCCCGACATATCCCCATAACACATCATAGCCTACCATAACTCCATAACACAAAGATAAAACCAATCTAAACGGAACCCGGCCCTCTAGCGAGGAGCTCGGTGAACCGTAACACAGCATCACACCGGAAAATAACATAGTGCGCACGATACATAACCGGCCTGGGACTCGGTGAAGGATGTAACAACCATATGCATGAGCAGAGTCGTGAGCAACTATATGCGGTTAAAACACTTTCAAAGACTCAATAAAATATCCAAAACGAGTCATCATTTAAGAATCAAAACGATAGTCAAATCAAATTTCTTTCGTACGTCGTTCGGGAACATATCAAATCGAACTTTAGGACTCGTAGACACTTATCAAACCATAGGAAATAGCTTATGGAAATTATGGGCATAATCGTTATTACAAACCCGATAGGGAAGTAAGTAACCAACGCTCGAGGGTTAAGACAATAATCGCCAAATTCTTTCAAAAGTCATTTGTACTACACAAGGGAAAGTCTCGGGGCCCACGGACGAGTATCAAACCAATCCGGGTCCATCTATGAAAGTTGGAGACCTTATTCATTGTAGGATCTCCCACGAACGTTTCGAAGCGATCCGAGCTCGTCTATGAAAGTTACGATTGTTCGTAGTTATAGAATCCTTTAAAAACAACATTCCTTATGCAAAATTTGAAATCCAATGGTACAAAGGACTTAAGAACCATAAGTTGACCATATTAAGGACATTAACATTAAGAAGTAAATAAGAATCGTATACATGCTCGGATCTTACGAATGAAGTTCCCCCGAGACTCGGACTTACATTAGGACATGCCAAAAGAAAGAAAAGTTAGGCTTTACATACCTCGTCCGCTTCCTAAATTAATCCAAACTTACGTCACGGCTTCTCCAAAATCTACAATAACACCATTTAACATCGGACATTAGCCATAAGCATCGAAAAATCCAATTCCAAGCCATTACTTTTTCTACAGAAATTTGGGCGATTTCCCCTATAAATTCATCAACCCCGAGAATTCAACTCGGCCAAATTCATCAACAACCATGCCAATAACCATTCTAACAACATCCATAAATGATTCAAAACGCATTCTAACATTAATAACTTTTTTTTCTACATATTTCAACAACATTCCAATTATACTCAATTCAACTACATATATTCAACTAACACCAATGCTTACATATTCAAGTACTAATCCGGAATCATTCAATCGAGATTCAACAACATTTCAAGCAACTCGCACAATATTTCATACGGCCCAAACAACTTGCAACCTTACCCGAAACCCTCCAATTTCCATAGAAACATTAACAACACATTTTCTTCTTCCAAATTCATAAATTACATCAACATTTCACACAATAACAACATTAACTACAATAATACAAACACTATATTAAAATTACATTATCTTCTCCAACAACCTACAAACGATTCCAACTTCCATTTAACTCATTAAACCACCATTTTCATTATGGAATCCATGCAACAACAACCAAAAGCATTAAATAAAATTAGTTCTCCACTTCCACCCAACACCATACCCATACGTACCACAACTCCAACTTAACTACTTTCACAAATTTCATCCTTTTTCACTTACTACAACATGCACAACCATTCATAACATATAAAAAGAGGATTAAAACTCACCTTTTTCTCTTAGTTCTTCAACATGACTTAGGTTGCAAATTGCATGAACAAAGGCTTGACTTGCCCCAATAATTGTTCCATGATGTTTAGCACCTTCCAATTAGTAGAAAATCTAGGAAGAATTATTTTTTTGAGGGCTATTTTTGGTCTTCCATTTTTCTCCTACATGGCCGAATATGGCCTTCTTTCCTTTCTCCATGTTTCTTCAATTTTCTAGAGAATGAAATGTGATGAATAAGATGACCAAGTCATCTTTTATTCTCACATATTAAGGTTCCATGTGGCCTTGGCCCACAAGTCATGTGCATGGTCACATGGCTTTTAATTTCATGAACATTAAGTCTCCAAGTTTTCACTTTTGGCCCCATATTTCATGAAACATTAGTTTCCATAATTTCACTTTCAACCCCAAATTTTCCTTATTCCAAATTTACCCTTAACACTCCATACCAATGAAAAGATGAATATGCAACTTGTGCATTAAAACAAAATCGAAGGTCAAAATTCTCAACCTCGTATCCCGAAATGGTCTTGTCCTTAACTTTTCATGGTTGGCTCGAAATGTCCCAACGTACAAAATTACGAGATATAACAGAAGCTTAGTCCCCGGTATATTGGGCCTTACAAAATTATGCGCAAAGTAGGCAAAGTGGCTTACGAATTAGATTTACCTCCTGATTTGGAGTCAGTCCATCCAGTTTTTCATGTCTCGATGCTTCGTAAATATGTTGGAGATCCTACTAGGATCGTCCCAAGAATGATGTTCAAGTGACAGAAAAGTTAGCTTATGATGAAAAACCCATTGCCATATTAGATAGGCTAGTACGGAGGCTTAGAAACAAAGAAGTGGCCTCGCTTAAGATTTTGTGGAGAAATAATAATCGAGAAGAGATGACATGGGAGGCGAAGAAATCATGAAATCCAAATATCCGCACTTATTTCGGCTCGGAAGAGGGCAAGATGAAACGTCAAAATCAAAAGGTATGTATGTTTTTCTTTTATGCATTTGGGTCGTGTGTGGCCAAATTATATTGCTATTATGTTGTGGCCCTGTGAGGCATTGATATTATGGGTTGTTGTGACAGGATGGTAGTTCCATATTATAGGGAAACTCTGGCGAAATTTTTGTAGAATTCCCGAGTGCTTAACATTCAAGGACGAATGTTCTTAAGGGGGGAAGAATGTTACACCTCAAAAAAAATTTCCGTTGATGCACAGTGAGTAGACTAATGAGGAGTATGAAGTATTCGATGTTTCAATAAGTAAGAAATAGCATTTGATGATTCAAAATAAGACTTTAAAGACATTTGATGTTAGACGACAAAGTTGGCAAGAGAAGGCCATGTATACGATAAGTATTGGAAAGGAATTATGAGTAGCAAGTTGATGGCAACTTTATGATGTTTGGAGAAGAGTTATAATGCCCCTTAGATTGTTAATGAAGTGATAAAAAAGTGTTAAGAAGGTTCCATAAGGATTGGAGATCGAACGAGACGACGGGATTGAACTTGGTGAAACAATGGGTTTTATGGCCAGGTTCCACGGCCAGCATTGTGGTCCACGGACCGTGGATGGGTCCATGGAATTGCCAGCAAAGAAGACAACTTGCTGGTCATGAACCACGACCAGCTTCACGGACAACACTAGGTTCCACGGACCGTGGAACAGTCCGTGGAACTCCTGACGGGCTGAAATGTTCTAAGTTTATAAATGTGATTCCCACTTCATTATTTCATTTCCAACACTTCTCCACTTCTCTCTAAGACCTCTAGGGCATCATATATTTCATGAACAAGAATCCAAAGGAAATCAAAGGTTCCTATCATCAAACCAAGTGAATCAAAGGAAGAAAACCCATTAAAGTTCATCAAAAACAAGGAATTCAAGTGAAGGAAAAATCTAGGGTTTTGCTCAAGTGAGGTATATGAAACCAAGGTTCAATCCCACACCATCTACGGTAAGTTTTATAATGTTTCCATGTTGTTTAAAGTATTCGGAAGTTGAAACATTTGGATTATATAAGAAAATAGAAAATGGGTCATGAATGTGTGAATAGTGTCACTTTCGAGTAAATGTTTGGAATGAGTTATGATTCTTGATACATTATGAATATGATAATGTTATAAATGATATTGAGAGTATGAAATCGACATTGTATGTGAATGAACGTACTGTCGAGATATAATGATGAATATGGATGAATTGAAGTGAATTGTGAAGTAAGAGTAATATAGTTGGCTAAAGGCTATTGTGATGATAGTGTGAATGTTATTATTGATGTTTGGGAGTTGATATATATTATGGAGGAATTCGTATAAATAAAGGATATGCTATCCAATTTTCTCTAGAATTAGTCATGAATGCTAAGCTATCCATTCTCAAATGTTAGTATGCACTTCAATGAAGGTAGAAACGTGAGCGTTGAAGAAGCACGTACAAGTGATAGAATAGTTGCACGAAAAGGTATGTGAGGCTAACCCTTCTTTCATAAGGCATGGTTCTTTGGCCAAATGTTTGTCTTCCTACGAGTTCATGATACTCTCTAATGATCCTATCTCTAGAAGCTATTAAGCTTATGATGCTCAAATGATACGATTGTACTACGTTCCTTATACGACGAGAAATACTCTAAGGATAGAATGTAATGAATGACGATAGTAAAAAGGCTAAAGATAGATATGAGCTTATATGTAGCGTGTGCCCACGAGAGGCTATTGTGAACCCCTTATATGGCTTATAGAATATAATGAATAGAATATATATATATATATATATATATATATATATATACGATGCGCGCGCACCACCGCAAAGCTTAGGTACGAACAACCCCGAGCCTTGGTAGGGCTAGGCACCGAGCCTTGGTAGGGCCAAATGTGAAACACCGAACCTTCGTGGTCGGGTATGCTATATAAAAGCTATATATATGAAATCTATATGAGTACGAATAAGCAATATATATGACATCGATAAGCTATGTATATGAAAATGTTAAGGTTATGTAAATACCAAGTAAAAGTGCTAGGCTATGTATATGCAATGTATATGATATGAGCATGAGTATGAAGAGAAATACGAATACGAGAACGGAAATGAATACGAAAGGTAAATGAGTACGGATATGAATATATGTACGCGAATATGCAATAGAAATGGAACATCCCTATAGAAAGCAAGTAAGTGCTACGATGATGATGCTGTTATCTTTCATCCTATGTTATTTCACATGTATTGATTATGCTTACTCATTGATATTGATCATGCTTTACATACTCAGTACATTCTTCGTACTGACATCCTTTTATTTGTGGACGCCGCGTCATGCCCTAGTGTGACCGGGAGACAGACTTGATCCATAGCCGTATTATCTCGGGACTACATAGCGAGCTCCATTTCATTCGTAGAGGCTGTAGCTTTTGGTATAGATTCTTTTGTGTATATATTCATGGGCACGGCGGGGTCCCGTCCCGCCCATATGATATGATATGATGCACCTTTCTTAGAGGCTCGTAGACAATGTGTATATGGTTAGATATGTTTGGCCTTGTCGGCCTATATTTTGGGATATTATTGTGATAGCCTTGTCGGCTTATGTACATTTGTATGGGCATAAATGCTAATGATGATATAGATGTGTTGTTGCCGAATGAGATTGGAATGATGATGAATGAAAAGCATGATTTAACTATGTGGCTCACCTAGATGTGATGTATAAGTACGTTAAGGGGGTGCCCGGGTGGGCTAGCACAGGGTGCTCGTCGCGGCCCTCCGGTTGGGTCGTGACAACAAGTCCTTGGGGTTCATATATAAACATACTAGTCTTCAACGAGCTTAGCTTTTCATCAGTGAGGTCTTTTTAAGTTACTCCTGGGATCCTCCTTCCACTAATCACCTTCCTTCTTCTACTCATTCATTCATCCAATCCCAGCAATATCAGCTAAAGCAAGAATCCTCCAACATTCTAATCGATATCATCGGTTCAAGTTCATCCTGAGTCATCTTCCAATGTCAACGTCCTTCAATTATGTGATTAAATTGACCTTTTGGTAGGCTTCATTAAGATAATTAATCCACCCTTGATGGGAAACATAGCTTGCATGACTTCGTAATTTCAAACTTACTTATCTCCTACCTTATCCTGCCTCCGAATCTTATCGTATTTCCTTACATCCACTTAAGTCTTCTAATGATCTCCCCCACTTCATACTCACCGCCTTACTTGGCTTCACCTCAACCTTTGATAATCTTTTGCTCCTTATCTTATTTAGAATTTGATCTCAGCAAATCATTTTCTGATTCTTAACTTTCCTTACTTTCACCGGTCTCCTTCATTATTTGCTTAATATTGCGGTCCTATTGTTAGATCGTAAAATTTCCCTAAAGATATCTTTCACAACCCATCCTACCATCTACCTTCACTATGTGACAAATACTACAACTTATTCATAATTACCGATAAATGTCCCTTGAGCTTTCCCACCCATTCATCTTACATTTTTACTAACTGGCACAAATTTTCATAAAGGGAAATTGGCCACGTAACCACTGCAACATTGATAAGAGTCCATATCTCATTAACTTAACGAAACATAAGTACTGATTATCGTTCAGACATAAGAATTCTACCTTGATCCTTATTTTATATTTGTACTTTATTTCAATCAGAATACCTTAACTTCTCGATAATGCAATAAAATTCAAACTCTCCAACTAACATACCAATAATATAGAACATGCAGTACTTATCACCAATTAATAAAGACTAAATCTCACAAAAATATATATTACATACCTGCACTCAGAAAGTAACTTCACATAGCACCGGAGCTAGACGCTCCATCATTACTCCTATCCTAGTCTTTACGTCTAAAGCGTTGGACATGCCCGTATCTTGTGGCTCTTATTGCCTCACCAATATCAAACCCCTGTACCTACACGACATTGGCCAACATGCACACAACAACACTGATGACATAATGGCCGAGACGGACCCACTCTACCTGTACTAACATGATCCTGACATACTGACGTCTGCGACCCCTACCTCGGCCTTACTCGAGAGCTCTGACCACCTGCATGTCGTTGCACAAATCTAGTTTGCTATAATTTACCAACACCCGGTAATCCTCTGGAATCGCCAATTGTCTTAGATCTCTTGGTCCATTCCCCAACCTTATCCGAATCATCTCCTGAAAATATAAGTAGCTCTCGCTCCCTAGATTCTCTAGGCTGTGAACTCCCTGACCCCTCGAGGGCTCTATCACTATCAGGGGAACTAGAGTGACGCCAAGCCTGAGAGGCAACCAATTGCATCAATACCTGTACTGCCCTCCCCACATCTTGATCAGACGGGCTGGTGGTGGAACTAGTAAAGCTGGTGATGCTGGAGCTTCCCTCAGCTCCTCTAGTATTGGTGGGACCGGGACTACATGAGGAAATGACTCACTTTAGACCTCAGACGGATCTGTCTCAATAGAAGGCGAATGTCTTATACCCTCTCCCAAACCTTCCTTAACATACCGGTTAGTTATAGCTCTTCTGGGCGAAGGCATCTCTGCACAACCTATATCAACGCATACGTTAGACTCAATTCCCTACAACTCAGCTCTATCGCACGATCTAGAACATGAAAGAAAGGCAACTATCATAAATGCCCTGCAGCCTCCTGTTTATAAGTGTAGCGCGCAACACACCCATAAACATGACTCTACTAGACACGACTTGTAGACATCCCTAGGACAAACCTGCTCTGATACCAAGTTTGTCATGACCCCAACCAGAGGGTCGCAACTGGCACCGGACTTAACTTACCGAGCACCAACATACCTATCTACATAACCATACTATCATGCATGAATGGGTCGGAAGGGCCGTCATACGACAATCTAAATAAAACATAAGGAGTACTTTACAGATGACGACCCTATAATGACAGATAAGAACTATGCATGAGATATACGGGCCTACAAGGCCGACATAAACATTTATACATCAAACCACAGGCCGATAAGGCCGTACACAACATCTATATACATGACATCTGTCTACAAGACCCTAAGGAGTACATAAACATCATAAGGTCAGGACAAGGCCCCGCCATACCAATAAACATATGTACACACTCATACTGACCTAAATAGGCAACTCCGGAGCAAGTGGAGTGCAACAACACTTTTTGCTGTGCTGGTAGCCTACTAGAAGGACCGTCAACCTGTCTATCAGGACCTGCGGCCATGAAACAGAGCGTCCCCAGGCAAAGAGACGTCAGTACGAATAAAGTACTGAGTATATAAGGAAGATAACAACATAAGGAAAGTCATCAATGTAATAAGATGGGTAAGAAAACTCAACCTTGGATATTACCACTGAGGATGAATGAATACAGTATATACGTGCATATAGCGCCATCATCATATAATATATATATATATATATGCAGATATAGCGTCTTCAAGCCGCCGTGGGCATCATCATCATCATCACCACCATCATAACATCCACCTGATCAGGGGTGCATCCATAGCGCCGTCGTACCATATGCGTATATAATGCCATTGGAGCCACAAATTGACTCATAATATCGCGCGCGCGCGCGTGCGCGCGCGTATATATATATATATAAATATGTATATGTGTATGCATGTGCAAGAGCCATAAAGAAACATCATGAACTTATCGGAGTAACGTAAGGTCGTTATATCTCCGATTACATTATGGACATCATTACTATCATTTTGTGCCTTAATAGACTCAAGGATTATACATAAAAAAACATGCTTGAAACAATACTATAAGGAAATTAATGACATGAACATCCCTAGCTACTAAGAGTGGATTCATTATGGAATAGTGTTTCGTTCACTTTAGATCATGCCAAAAGAAGAAAGGGTTAGCCTTAACATACCTCAATCTCCTTGTTTCCACAATACTTCCGAAGCAGCCCACGATACACTTAATCTACATTAATACAATAGAGCCCTTAATTAGTGTCGAGAAAGAACTAAGTGGTAATTCTAAGCTATTAGCTCGCGCACGCAAATTTGGGCAAAAGATCTCCCCATAACATTGACATCCTCCAATCCCACACATCAACAACAACAATCCAGAGCAACACAAGAAGCGCAACACTAATAATAATATGTCATATATCAACAAAAAGTCATCAATATTTCACGACGAGTGACAAGCTCGGATTGGAACCCATATAACCCATTTTACCCCGTATGAATTCTTATGTTAACTCAACAATATGAATAACTTGATAACCAATATATTCATTCAATTTTCCAGCCTTGAATCTCACAAAGATAACAAGAAAACTGTCCATAAAGTTCAACAACTTAATCTTCACTTTCAATCTCAAGTTTCATATGTTTCTTTCATCAATTCACTTGATAAACACATAGACATGTATAACAACAGCAACCATATCATAATAAAGTTGTTTTCCATAATTTCCAGCCATAACAACTTATATATATATAGCCAAAACATAACAACATCTTTTCCCCTTTCGACTGCTATCTTGTAATCTTTCACTCAAACAACACAACCAACAAGCTTGGTTCAGCTCACAACTACCCTTATTCATATAATAACACTATAGATGAAACAGTCTTCACTAGTACTAGCTTTTGATGTTGAGAATGGATGTAATCACTTGGGTTTCAACCTAAAGCCTTATGGAACCTAAGTAGGAAATCGAGAGTATTTTGAGATGAAGTATGGTCAAAAAATGACCAAAAATAAGTCCCACAATGTATTTAAAACAAGTCCAAGTCGGCCACCGCCTCAAAGTACGGCCAAGAATGTACGGGACATACATTTTGTGTGCCCAATTGTACGGGCCATACATGTACATTGGACCGTATCTCAGGTCTACTTTGCAGCACTTTCTTAAAACGTACATAACTTTTTATACAGAGCTCCGATTGACAAACGGTTTAGTGCGTTGGAAACTAGACTCGATGAACTTGAATTTAGATAGGTAATGCTTCCCATAACTTTTCATTTTATTGGAGATATACCCACGGAAAGTTGGGCCAAATTCTGCCGTAACTTCTAACCAACGCAGGATTTTGACGATACTTAACCCTTTCCATTCGCTTGACCTCTATTATCCACGAAACTTACTTAACACTTGTTAAACATGGTTTAAGTACTTGTAATCTTAAATATAACATTGTTCTCGAATGTCACGTCGATTAACTTACGACATAACTTAGCATTCGAAAGTATGAGGTTTAACACGTACTCCAGTACGAATAAAGGAAACATTGTGTCTTCGAAGAAGAAAAAGAAGAAGAAGAAGTAGGTAGCTCCCGTGCTCCGCTATGTTCCAAAGGTGAAGAAAGAGCAAGGTCGATAATCTGACACTCAAGGAAATGTGCTAGGGGGCTAACTATTCCTATTAGACGGATTGACGTGATAAATTTGTCCTCGAAGCTACTTCGAGAGATTGTAGCTCTGATCCACCGCAAAATATGACACTCTCTATGCAGCGTACAAATAAAGGCTTTGATCTAAATTCTTATAAATTATTTGGCAAGGCTGGGTACAACCGCAACGAGGTATAAAAGTTAGGAAAACTTCCATCAGGAGCTACTATATTGCAATGACGTAAAGGTTCGGGATACTAACAGCCTCTGCTGGTTTGAATATCCATAAGGAGGGCAAGTATCAATTACATCATTGCGGAAAATGAGTCTGTTACTTCCAATAAAAGGCCTTCAAAGGTTTGATCGGCTTGGAAAGTCAGCTGCAAATGCCTCTGTGTTTTAGAGACTAGGGAAATTGAAGAAGAAGAAGAAGAAGAAGAAGAAGAAGAAGAAGAAGAAGAAGAAGAAGAAGAAGAAGAAGAAGAAGAAGAAGAAGAAGAAGAACAACAACAACAACAAGAAGAACAACAACAACAACAACAAGAACAAGAACAAGTTCCGCAGAAATTATCAAAGCGCGAAAACGCCAGCTTTGCCTAAAACCCAGAAGGATTTTCAAAGTTTGATTCCTTCTAGAATGAGGTAACAAACAAAACTTGTGGTTCATGTGGAGAGGTACTAAAAGAAAAGTCTCACACTGTGGTTTATACCAAGGAGCATGATGAAGATGAGAAAAGTTTAGGCTCTTCATATGATATTACTACACAAAGTGATCAAGATGCTATGCTGGAGATGCTCCTCCAGAACTTGAAGAAGGGTTGAAGACCGTAGTAGACTCCTTGAAAGAAGTTAATCTTGGTACCGATAGCACTCCAAGGCCCACCTACCTAAGTGCTTTCTTAACAAATATACGAAGAAGAACACTTACATGGAAATACTCAAATAATATAGGGATGTTTTTTCTTGAAGTTATAAATAGATGCCTGGATTAGATCTCAAAGTAGTAGTCCATCATCTAGCGATCAAGAATGGTGTCGTTCCTGTTAAGCAGGCCCAGAGGCACTTCAGACCATACTTGGTTCCTTCGATTGAAAATGATGTTAACAAACTCATTGAAGCTGGTTTTATTCCTAAAGTTAAATACCCTACGTGGATTTCAAGTATCATTCCCGTGAGGAAGAAAACTGGCCAAATTCGAGTTTGTGTTGACTTCAGGGATCTCAAAGAATGCATGCCCTAAAGATGATTTCCCGCTTCCTATCCCAGATTTGATGATTGATGCTACCACTAGTTACGAGGCAATATCTTTCATGGACGGCTCATCCGGCTATAACCAAATTTGCATGGCACTAAAAGATGAAGATCTTAGTGCATTTCATACACCCAAGGGTATTTATTGTTACAAAGTGATGCCTTTTGATTTGAAAAATGCTGGTGCCATACATCAAAGGGCTATGCAGAATATCTTTGATGACTTGCTCCACAAAAATGTTGAATGTTATATAGATGACTTGGTGGTAAAATCAAGAAAGAGGAGCGACCATTTGTAAGACCTGAGAATGGTGTTCGAGCGACTTCTAAGATATCAACTTTGGATGAATCTATTGAAATGTGCCTTTGTAGTTACCTCTGGAAAGTTTCTTGGTTTCATTGTTCGACATCGAGGTATCAAATAAAAGGACGACTTGATTCATTTCATACTTTAAAAATCAGAATTCTCTAGACTTCTCAAGCTCTTTCCATCTCCTCTATATATCTATACACATCCTAAGCAAGAATTCAAGTGAAAATCAAGCTTTAAAACCCTAAGCTAGCTCATGGATGTTGATGGTACTTGCTTTTGGATAAAGTTGTGGTAGTTTTGGTTACAAACAAGATTGGGTGAGTTAGGGTTCTTCAAAATTAAGGTATGTTCTCTCTTTTTTTCTTATATTGAGTTGACTTGGAGATTAATAAGTCATTAAAGTGAAGGAAATTGCGGTAAGAAAGGTTATGGGACATTGTGTTGTAATTGTTAGTTGTGAATGAAATTTGGAAGGAAGTTTTGGATTGTATTAGGTGTAAATTGTATATAATTTCCTAAATATAGAATTGTTGATGTTGTTCTTGTTTGGAGCCGATTTAGAATTCTAGGGAACGATCAGTGAAGTGTCGCCCAATCCACTAGCCCATTAGTTACTTTAGTTTGAACTTATGAGTGTTTCCAAGACTTAATCATAGTATAAGTCCTCTTGAATGTAGATTTGCAAGCTTGGAAGGAGAACGATTAAGTAGTATTACGTAAAGGTATGTTAAAACCCTTTTTTCTTATGATTCTTTGTTGTAAACCTTCACACAATACCCATTATATCCCAATTCTTAAAAGTGCTAGAAACTCATGATTCTCAAGATTCTTATTATGTTGTTGATAAATGCTCTTCATGATGATGATGATGATGATTTCACTTCCAAAGATACCAAAACTTAGAGTTCTTGATATTCTCATGATATTATTGAGCTTGTTGTATGATTATTGATTTTTATTCATTGTTGTTCATCTCACCTTATAACATTCGTTCCTTCAAGGTGAGATATAGCGATGATGATTTCCACAGACACACCTTTTACCGACCTTACGTCACTCCGAGTATAAAACCCTGCCCAAGTATTTATTGTTACAAAGTGATGATTTGCAAGCTTGGAACATCAAAGGAGATCATCTTTGATGACTTGCTCCACAAAATGTTGAATGTTATGTATATTACTTGGTGGTAAAATCAAGATAAGGAGACGAGAACGGGTGTTCGAGCGACTTCTAAGATATCAACTTTGATGAATTCATTGAAATGTGCCTTTGTAGTTACCCCTTTTCTTGGTTTCATTGTTCGAAGAGGTATCAAATAAAAGATTCTTTTACTTTAAAAATCAGAATTCTCTAGACAATATCCCTCTACATTATATCCCATCTTGGGGTGAAAAATCAAGCTTTAAAACCCTAAGCATGACTTCATGGTACTTGCTTTTGATTATGTTACAAACAAGTTGATAAAAATAGCTTTTCCTTTTTTTCTGATGATGATGAGATTTCAGTCATTCCAGTGAAGGAAACCAAGAACTTGTGTTGTAGAGTTCGAATGAAATTTGGACGATCGTATTTTGTAAATGCATATAATTTCCTAAATATAGAATCACATGTTTCGTTTTGTTGTCAGTGATTATTGATTCAACGAAACAGTTTATTCCACTAGCCCATTAGTTACTTTATCTCACCGCACTTAATCATAGTATAAGTCCTCTCGAATGTAGATTTGCCTTCAAGGAGAACGATTAAGAATGCATGATGATGATTTTCCTTAAGGCATGATTCTTTTGTTGTAAACTTACCGACCCATTATATCCCAATTCTTAAAAGTGCTGTAAACTCCGCATTCTTATTACGTTTAAAATGCTTTTCATTTGGGATGATGATTTCACTTCCAAAGATACCAAAACGCATGATATTTATATATTATCGAGCTTGTTGTATGATTTTGATTTTTATTCATTTTCATCTCACCTTATAACATTCATTCCTTCAAGCCAGATATAGTCGGATTCCATAATGACACATCGGAGGTTTACCACCTTACGTCACTCCGATAGATTTAAAGCTCGTATTTTGCTCTCATGTACGTTTATATATACGTATATATTTTCTCACACCGAGGTATAGTCGGCCGGGTACGACTGTATGTACATACCTCACTACAAAGGGACAGGTGTTACCCCAAACGCGGGATGATATGATATATGGATCGTGATGCCACACGTTCATAAAATAATATATATATATATATATATATATATATATATATATATATATATATATATATATATATATATATATGTGTGTGTGCGCGTGTGTGTGTGTGTGTGTGTGTGTGTGTGTGTCTCGAAAAAAAAAAAAAAAAAAAAAAAAGCTAAGCATGCATGGTATCCGCCTTAAGAGGCAACCAGATGTACAGGTTATTCTCCTATCTCATGCTTCTTTCATACTTTTATTATGTTATTATTCATGCCTTACATACTCGATAAATTACTCGTACTGACGTCTTTTTGTTTATGGACGCTGCATTCATGCCCGCAGGTAGACAGGGAGATGGACCGGACCCTTAGGTTGCTTCATCAAGCAGCCAGACCGAGCGCTCCATTTGTCCCGGGAGCTGCGCTTTAGCCGGTATTATTCTTTTGTGTACATATAGGCATAGCGGGGTCCTGTCCCGTCCTTATGATGTTTATACTCCTTGTAGAGGCTCGTAGATAGATGTATATAGTTAGATGTCCTGTAACCTTGTCGGTTCATATTGTTGTATATCATTTTTGGTAGCCTTGTCGGCTTGTACATATGGATATAGGTGATGATGTTTATATAGACGGGTTTTATCTTTGAACTCATGCTCTCATAAATTATGATAGTTATGAGTTAGCCATGCAGTCCACCTAGATATAAATATGAGAAGTAATTAGAGGTGCTCCATAGGTTAGCTCGTCCCCCATGGTCCATGATGAATGC
>NW_026727980.1:0-29253 GCF_029784015.1 Lycium ferocissimum | reverse complement strand
AATGGGAGTTTATATTTTACCTGGATAAGACTCTAAAATTTCTTAAACTAACAAAACTACCTAATTGAATACCCCTAAAGCAATTAAGCAAGAACACCCGAATATGGCTTTTACAAGTGGTTTCGCCTATTCCTAGGTCGAATTCCATTAGATAGGGTTAACGCTCCAAATTCTTGTTAATTAATCTTTCCCAATCTTGAGTTTGCCTCTTCCAAGTTTAAACCGAAATAAATGGGCAAGTCTTAGGGTTAGCTACTCCCTTAAGAATCATTCAAGTGAGGTTAATTAAAACAACAATAACCCACTTCATTAAGAATAAAATCATTCAACACATAAGCAAAACAAGAGATTCAATCCAAACATAAACAATGTATACTTCCATAAACAAGGTTCAAGTATTGAAATGAAATACCACACACCTAAATATTCAATACAAAACAAGGAATTGAAGAAAGGATTAAGAAATATCTCATTAAAGTGCCTCCAATCTTCTCCTCCAAGGTGTTGGTGATGAAACCCTAGCCTCCAAGGACTTGTGTTGTGCCAAAGATGATAATGTTTTTTTTTCCCTAAGCCTCTCTTTTATGCCCCATATTTCAGATTTGCAATTCTGCCCGTTTTTGCGAATCTGTCCCATTTTTGCAAAACTATCCAGTTTTGACAGTTTTGCAAATCTGTCCAATTTGGCCTCTTTTTTACTTTATTTTCACTTGGTTTCTTCCGATCACTTCTAAATCATATAAAACCTGTAAAATAGATGTAAATGATATTAAATGCATTATTTTCTCAAGCAAACATAGCAAAAATATAAGATTAAAGAAGAGATAAATTGGTAAAATACCAACTTATTATAAATTGATCTTCGTTAAAATGCCTTCTACGTGAACGCAAGCCCAGCCTCGTGATCGCGACCCTGACCTGGCTCAACCATCGCGATCGTAATGCGTTGCCTCGAAGCGACCTTTTCCCTTCTTCACGAACTCGGTAAGCTTCCCCCGAATGTGAAGACCCATTCCCCTACCTTCCTTCGTGAATGCAATGCCTCCGTCATAGTCGCAAAGAAGGGTGCCTGGTACCAGAAGAACCAGCAATCACCAAACCACCACCACCCCACCCCTGAACTTTGATTTAACAATCAATATTTATCTGTAACCTCCTGGGCACAAATCAAATATGCATTTCAATCATAAAACACTATGAACCTGCTCACGTACTCAAAACACCGATTCAGTGTCCTGTTAACCCAATATTGATCGTGGTCAACTCTAATCCTTTAAATTAAGTAGTTTTTCAATCAAAGGTCTACATCACTCCCAAGCCCATTAGGATCCGTCCCAACCACTTGACGAAGTCATAAATCACGTTGCGGACCTTAGGGAATCGATGAAACTCTAATTCGAGTTCGTTAACCACTAATGTGAACTTTGGTCAAACTTTTCCATTTTCTTAACTTAAGAACTTTCAATTTTATTATTTCTTCTTTGATACTCGCTCAATTTCCTTGAAAACTGTGCCACCCATCCCTGCAAGTCAAAATCACAATTCTAAAGCTACAAGGAGGTTAATTTTGCAAAAAAGAATAAAAAAGCTCAAAATGACCTAGTAGGTTGTTACATTTTAAGTGAATTTAAAATATTATTAGCTTTTGATATTTCTGTGGTTTATGCTTGCAGCTACTATATTTCTTTGAGTTGAAGGTCTACCGGAA
Source organism: Lycium ferocissimum (assembly GCF_029784015.1). NCBI lineage: Eukaryota > Viridiplantae > Streptophyta > Magnoliopsida > Solanales > Solanaceae > Lycium > Lycium ferocissimum. The sequence goes on along the minus strand of NW_026727980.1, from coordinate 27,545 downwards.
ATAGTCTTTCTACCTTCTCAAGGTAGGGGTAAGGTCTACGTACATTCTACCCTCCTGTGACCCATTTGTGAGATCACACAGGGTGGTGGTTGTTGTAGTTGTTGTTGTAGCTTTTGAAATGTAATTATTTGATAATGTTTAACTAATTAAATTTGCCCATGAATGTAGATGAAGATGAAGACGTTTATAAAGACAACTTTATCAATAGATTCAACTATAAAAAGGCTTGCTTCTTCCTTGATGGTTGAATGGAATCAAGCCCAAGGGCAATGTTACACCTTGAAAATTTTCGCATTGTTTGCATCGTAAGTAAATTAGCATAAGCTCAGAGAGGTCATGGAATCCTTATAAGGTTAAGGAAGACTTGTAACAATTGCTAAGAAAGTGTTTAAAGGTTCCGGGATCAAGTGAATCGAAGAAATTAAGTTTGTCAAAATTTAAAAAAAACTTGGCAGAATTTTGGAAAGGAATTTTTGGTCCAACTTGGGAGGGGTATATCTTCTAGAATATGAGGAGTTATGGAATGTATAACCTATGTAAATTCAAGTTCAGCGAGCCTTCTTTCCAATGCAGCTAACAGATCGCAATTATGAGAAGTACGGGATAAAGTACGGTCCGTAAAAAAATGTAAATCCCATATATTTTGGACGTACTTTACCCAAATTTTCCAGAAAGTTGGAAAATTTGACTTTTAAGTAAGGGCTGGAAAGTATTGGACGTACTTTGAAGTACGGCCCGTAGTTTTTGGCCGTACTTTGCTCGACTTTTCGAAAACATTGAAAGTCGGTGGACACTTCCTATAAATTGATTTCCCACGACTTGGGGTCATTTTATTTCATCAAAACAGATCCCTAATGTCTATCTAAGCTCCATCTAACACCCATAAACACCCCAAATCATTTCAAGAAAAGATCAAACTCCAAAATCCTCAACTAGTTCATAAAAAGTGATAGTTCTTGCTTCTACATAGATTTGTGGTGAACTTAGTCTTAAAACAAGTTGTGTAAGTTGAAGTTCTTCAAATATAAGGTATGTTCTTCATCTTATCTATTATGTTAAGTTGATTTGAAGATTTAGCAAGTCTTAAAAGTGAGAATAGTTATGGAGGAAAGGCCATGAAGTGTTGTATTGTAGTTGTTGAGTTCATGGACTGTTTTGAGCATGTTGTGGCTGTGTTGTTGAGCTAATTTCCATGTATATGGATAGTATCTAATGTTGTTGGTGTGTTGATGAGATTATGCTCCTTGATTGAGAAGGAAAAAAAATGTATATTGTTATTGTATATTGGTATATTTTGGGTTGTTTGGTGCATATTCTTTGTATGGACAGTGAAAGGAATATTTAAGGACTTCTGTAAGCTTCTTGTTATTATTGTGGGTTGTTGTACATGTTGATAGAAGTAGGTGATATAGGGAAAACGCTGCCCAATTTTTGTTTGCTTATCTAATTGTTTAGTTTGATCTTATAAGCGTTTCAACAACTTAACCTTAGTATGAATCATCTTGAATGTAAATTTGCAAGCTTGGGAAGATAGACTTTGAGTGGTTAAGTAGACGGCGAGGTATGTTAAGACTGTCCCTTTCCTTTTTTTTGGCATGATCCTTATGAACAAGACAGATACGTAATGTTAATACATAATGATTCTACTCTTAGAGTAAGGAAAGATCCATTTGTTTCATGTTCCAAAATGACATCTTCGTAAAAGTCTCTCTTTAGATCCAAGATGGTCTCTAGAGTATCGCTCACACACACACACACACACACACACACACACACACACACACACACACACACATATATATATATATATATATATATGTGTGTGTGTGTGTGTGTGTGTGTGTGTGTGCGCGCGCGTGTGTGTGGGGGTATGCGGAAGCATTATTGTGACGCATTATATACGCACTACCACCTTATCACTGGTCATATGATTATACGACGATGATGATGACCACAGTGGCCGATACGATACGATACGATGGGATGCCCATAGAGGCTTGACAGACGTTATATACGCATATATATGTATAAACTCATGCATACATGCACAGTATTTATTCATATCATTAGCCGTCAGAGGTAGCTCTGATGCATAGTATCTATGCATATCATTAGTCCTCAGAAGCAGTTCAGGTGTACAAGTTTATTTTCTCTCACGTTTCATGTTACTCTCATGTCTCTATTATGTTGTTTTCAAGCCTTACATACTTAGTACATTTTTCGTACTAACGCCCCTTTTATGGGGGCACTGCATTTCATGCCCACAGGTCTATATATATTGGTTGACGGTTCTCCCAGTAGGATATCAACTCAGGAGACAGTGTTGTGGCACTCCATTTTCCCCAGAGTTGCTCTGTGAGTCAACATGGTCACATATACATTTGCATGGGTATAGAGGGCCTTGTCCCGACCATATTATGTCATGTATTCCAGTAGAGGCTTGTAGACAGTATGTATAGGTAGATGTATGTGACAGCCTTGTCGGCTTGTATATCATAGATCAGTACGGTTATGCATGTGTACATACATCTTTTGGGCTTGTGACTCTTACAGTTTACGATATCTATCAGTTAGCATTATGGCCCACTCAGATATGAATATGAGATGCATGTATGTTTTGTGGTGCTCGGTAGGCTAGCTCCGAGTGCCCGTCATGGCCCTCCGATTGTGTCGTGACAAAAGTGGTATCAGAGTAGTTCTCTTCTAGGGTTGTCTACAAGCCGTGTTCAGTAGAGTCTTGTTTATGAGTGTGAAGCGCGCCCTACTTATAAATAGGAGGCTACAGGGCTTGTAGGATGGTTACGCTTCTTTGTATTCTAGATCGTGCTATAGAGCTAAGTCATAGGGTGTAAGATCTTCAACCCTGACCTTTGTTGTTTTATAGTTTGACGACAATTTCTTCAGAAAGGACTACAGGCGATTCGAGGATTGCAATGATGATAGGGGGAGGATTAAGTTACTCTTTGGAGGAGGACCCAAGTGAAGATGTACCCTCCATTGAGATGGACCCATCTGAGATCATGTCTTCAATAGAAATAGACCCCTTGGAGATTCAAGATGAATCAGCGCTATAGGTATTATCGATTTTGGTAAGTGTAGAGGAGCCAGGAAAAGCTCCGATATTACCAGTTTCACTTTTGTCCATAGCTGGACAAGGAAAGAAAAGGCCGATGCTGGGAGTTGAAACTCAAGCTTCGGATTATGGTAGATCAGCAGAGAGCGCAGGGCCTTCCGACAAATTGAGGAATTTGCAGCCTGAGGACCCTATTAACTAAGACTCGACAACATTTCAGAGCAAGGTTCAAATGAAGGTGGTGGCCAGACCGGGCAGTTAGTATAGTTGGTACATTTGTAGAAGTTCTAGGTGGCGGTGAACGACCGATAGAGAGACAATAGGAAGAAGAATTTTTTCCAGCCCATATTAGAGTGATTCGTGCCAGATCTGGGTTTTAGAGTAGGGCCATAGGAAGTCCCATATCTGTCAGAATTTCAGGACCAGAGCAACCAATGATGGAAGGTACATTCGTTGCAACAATAAAGTGTTAAAAATTAAGCAAGTATGATCTTGAAATGTTTTATGTTATGCAATGACGATAAGTCATAAAACCCTGACGATTATGTTAGGGAAAGGAAAAAAGTAATGTTAAAGAGGAACCTAGAGTAAAGTTTATGGTTAGGGGATGGGTTAAAATTATGAATGTGTTGAGAGAAGAGTGGAAAAGATATGTTGTGATAATAAGACAATAGTATGATTAATTAGGAAAGGCTTGTGTGACTATATCTACAGAACTACGAATAATGGGTGTCAAGAGGAATCGTAAGATATGAATGCCTTGTAAGTAAGAGGAGATAGTATAGTACGAGGGGATGAGTGATGACACTAGGTACAATTAATATTGCAGTAATGTTCATACACCCTTGAGGATGGTATGGCTATATCACATGCAATTTTGTTAAGATAACGTCCGAAGTACAACCAATAAGACCTAAAAAAGAGAGAAGGTTGATGGGATTTTCAGTTAGGCGATAACAAACGACTGAGCTTATACTGTGAGTGGTTAACAACCTTAGCAATGTTTTATTAATGAGACATCGGTATGATTAGATGGGTGTTGACACCTAATTTTTGACCTCCCATAATTTGTTTTAATTACCCAGAGTCCTTGAATATTAAACAGAGTGAAATATGTATTCTCAGAAGTCAAGATAATTTTATAAAATTATTTAGATAATATTTTACAAATTTTCCTTGATAAAATAATTTCTATAATATTATAAATTAATTTAAGTATTTTTACAATTATAATACTTTTGCTAAAATTAACCAAGAGAGAAAATAATTTACCACAATTATTCACTTAACTGTCTAAATTGTTAAAATTTCAATGTGCAACGTATTTTACTCTGTTTAATACAAGGAATCTGGCTAATTAAATAAATTAATCCTTGTTCAATCAATTTATTAGAATTTATCATAATTAATTGAGTGTTTAATTGTGGTTTATTCTGTTACACATTAAATGACTATAATTGAAATAATCAATTAATAGTCCAGTTATGACCCAATTGAAAATCAATTTCCTTATTTGAAGTCATTATTGCAAAATTAGCCTTTTAAATGTTATTTATTTTAATGGTAACCTTATATGAAAGGGCCAAAATCATTGGTCCAAGTAATTAAGGTCATTTTTGCATATGTTAACCTAAGATGGCTAATTGGACCAAATAAGGCCATAAGTAAAATAGCATGGTCTTTAAATTAAGCCAATTAAGGCTATGTTTGCAATTAAAAGTCCTTTTATGCAATTGGCCGTGTCTCTAATTAATTAATTAATTAAGTATTGATAATTTTTGGTCATAATTGAAAGGTTTAATCAATAGGCATTTTCAATTTTTTGCTATCTTTTAAAGAGTCATTTTTTTAACCCTTCCATGTATACGCATGTATACACGAGTATACAAATATATATGTATACATACGTGTATACTGTGTATACAATGGGCTGCCCCTCTATTTTTATTTGGCCGAGTCCAGCCCAATATAGGGCAAGACGCAGTCCATTGCAATACAAGTATATTGGGGCAAGTCTTCGGCCAAACAGACCCCTTTAGGGATTATTTGGTCTTCAACCCAAGGTTTCATATGAAACCCTAGGTGGCGCCGCCCCTTTCCCTTCCTCTCTCCTCGTCACCACGGCTATTTTGGCAAAGTTTCAGACACATAATGCTTTTTCAGGGTCTGCTACAACCAGATCGAGCAAGCATTAATTATTTCGCTCCTTCTCACCTAACGCCACCTCCAAACACGGTATAAAGCTCTGTGTTTTACCTTTTTTCTTTACTTTTCTATGAATTAACGATCAACACTGTATTTTCTTTAATTGTTCTTGTTTGTTTTCGATATCGAATACCGCAATACAATTGGTTCATGAGGAACTTTTTGGATCGAGTTTTGTAGGTTAAAATTCGACCTTTTGTGCCTTTTTTGATGTAATCTCCACCCTACAACATGGGATGTGAGGAGGAAATCCCATCTTTTGGAGTTATCCCACATCGATGAGATTGGGGTTTGGAGGTTTTTGGGATCTACTACATGAAGGACCCTAAGCTATGTTTATTGGACATACATGGACACTAAGAATTATCAAATAGTCTTTACACTCAAAATACCTAAGTTTTTTCTGAGCAATCTGTTCAAAAAAAAAAAAAAAAACTTTAAGAGTTTGAGTTAGTTTTAAATTTTAAAGCTTTGTTTTTATGGTTTTTGTGGTTTGAGCATTTGAGGAGTAAACAAGGTCTCCAAGTTTAAATTTCGACCAACGCTGCACAAAGAAAAGGTAATTCCCCACTCGCATTTAGTTCATTTTTTTTTATGTTTTGCTTTCTATGTGAGTTATTTTTTTTGTAGCTAGTTAAGCCTAATTTAATTGTGTCTTAATGTAGCTCCATGGCTGTTTAGTGTGTGTTAATCATGTTGCTTGTTGGTTGTTAGTTTAGATTAGTTATTAAGCCTGCCTATGTGTTTGATTAGGTATTCATGATTAGCACTAATCCATATCCATGTGCTTAGTCCAGTTTAACTATGTGATCAACATGCTTATTATCCAAGTTCTAGTCAAATATGTGTTTAATTATGTGCACCATGTATTAAAACTAGTACTGATGGTCTTAAAATCATGTTGCTAGTCTACATATGGCTAGTATATGTCCTTCTTTCAGAGTATGATGAGGTTATGTGCTGTTTGTAATGATTTGTTAGTTTAAATTTGATTATGTGAGCTGATTAGTGTATTAATGATGCTATTACTCAAATTAGGTATGCACAAGTTGAATGTTAGTCTTATTGAGGTCATGAGCTCTTATTTGATAAGTCTAAACATGTTTAAGGAACGTTCTAGTCTTGTCTTATATGGTGTTGTTAGTTTAAGACTAGCCTAGTCAAGATTTAGCATGTGAATATGTATTTCAATGATTTTGTGCCTGCCAGGGTCCTTGTTTAGTACATTCTTAATGGTAGTTTTGTGTAACTACATCTTCATAGATAAATCTGCCCTTATCATATTAAGAACATAGCATCAGTGACTTTTAAGCCACACCTCACTACTGCTTGCCTGCCTGATTTCTGCCTACACTCATATAAGATCACCGAGTATCCTTATAGATGTTATAAAGGGGACCTGTGAACTTGCATTATGTATAGTCATCTACATTTCAGTGTTGTTGTTTAAACCTGTATTTGAGTTCATCTCATTTGGCATTTATCTCTTTGATCCTCTGGGGCATTCTCTTGCTCGTTTGAATATCTAATGCATGCTATGTAAAAAAAAAAATGGATTTTTATATGCGTTTGTTTGATTTTTTTGTTGAGTACTGTCTTTTTTATGGAATCTAACTTGTGCTTAGAAAACAGTCACATGCATATCAAATGAGCTAAAACACATATGTTGTTTGTGACTAGATAGAAATCTATATTTGAATATGTATATAGTATACTCAAATCTGTATAGGGTGTACAGCTTTTTGTATGTTTTGGTACATGATGGTTTGTAAATTAAAGTATATGAGAGGTATACATCCGGTAGGATGTCTTGTAAATGGCCTTTGCATTCCTTGTTAGATGTAACATGATAGGTTAAGTCCTTTCTAGGAAGTTTGCATGGCAGTCTGTGTGAATATAAGCTGAATATACAAGGGATATACCAAAATATACCAAGTATACTCCAAAACTCTATATGCCCTGCGTATGTATGAGCTTCTATACCTAGTGTATACGAGGTATACTCTTTTGTCATAACTAATATGTGGCCCATTTTGGTTAAAATATATAATGCAAGTGTATTTCTTTATATTTTGCTTTGGTGTATTGGGCCTGATTATTTGTCCTCTTTATCTGTTTTCCCTTTGCATATGGGCCTTCCGCCTGCTTCGTTTTAAATTCTGTCATCTTTCGGTCCATTTAGACTATCTGCGTTTTGGGCTAGCTCTTATGCCGCGTTGACTTAATTTATTAAGAATGGAACTGCATATATGTGTGTTATCAGCTATGATTAGTTTTACTTATAGTTTAGTATACCAGCCTCAAGCCTATCCCTAATCCTTATCTTCTTATTTGTTTCATGTGAAGACTTATCGAGCCACTTGGGCCACTTCCTCGCATTGAAACCTGTTGGGCCAGAAGCCCAACCTCTATTCTTGATGGAGTCCGACAAAGAAAATAGAAAGGGAAGGAAATATTGATACTTTGAAGGCCCAGCTATGGGTGAAAATAACCAACTGGTGGGCTTAGGTAGGCCCACTAGATTAACTTTCTTCTTTATTTTTTTTTCATATTTGTATGTAATTGTAAAAACATGTAAAATATTGGAACCCTTGTGTATTCTTAGAATTTAGGAAACACTTAGTACTTTAGAAAGTAGCCTAAAACATTTTTTTTTCCATCAAAATTTAAACGATTTGAACTTTACATAAAAATAGGACTTAACCCAATTTTGGCTAAGTATAACTGGTTCGACATTTTGATTAAGGGATAAAATGATTTCAAAATGGTTAAAGTGGTAAATGATTTGGGCCTTCCGCCCCTTTGTGGAAATTGTTAACCAAACAACGACAATGAGAACTGTTTTGGGCCTTAAGCCCAACCGATGAAACTAGACTGTTTATTGAACATAAAAAATGGAGTTTTAGGGGAAAAACAACGTAGCAACTTAAAGACCGATTGGATGGCAATACTATTTTGATAAAGAACACTTCAAAGGCTTTTGAGTAAATTCTGGAAATCTGAAAATTGAGGCTTCGACACCGTGTGAAATAGAATTGGACTTTTAGGACTTGATAAATAGTTTTGAGACTGTTGGTCTAAAGACCCAAAAACCGGTGGACCAACAACGGGAAGAGATCTACTTCGATTGAAATTGAGATGAGATGGTTTTGGCGGAATACTATTGACTTATGGGCTTCAACAATAAAAAGTGGAACTAATTTTTTATAAATGGATTTTTTAGTATATATATATATATATATATATATATATATGTAAAAACGAGATATACTCCATATTTTTACATATATATACGTATAAAAATTCGTAGGTATTAAACCCATTTTATTAGGACTAGAATAGTAGTTACTCTACTCGGAAGAAATTCAGAGTGTGTCTTAGTTTGGCCACAAAGTGAGTTGAACACTTACGCAGATTTTCTGAACCAAAACCCCTTTTTATAAGGGGATTTTTTGCCGAATTTTTTCTTGAAATTATGCTATGATATACAAATGACACATTTGCTGAAAACTAAACATTTTTAAACAAATAAGTACATTAATCACATATTGAAGCTCGTAGGTCAACCGTATTCTACGGATCTTTAATACTAGGGTGCGTAAAACCTTCCCTAGGATTTCATCAGAACCCTTACCTTGAACTTTGGTCAAAAAGATTTTTTTTATTTTGAATAAATCTTTAAATCAAGTTTTCCTAGTTTTCCATAAATAAATTAGGTGGCGACTCTAAAATATTAAAATCCAATTAGAACACCAACAACCTCGTAGTAACTTTTATGCCTACGTAAAAGTGAATTGTAACAGATGGCGACTCCGTTGGGGAATTTTTAGGTTCTAACCATAAGGATTTCAATATAATGTGATTTTAACTGTACTTATTTGTTTATGTGTTTAAATTCCACAATTATAACTATCATTCATTTCATATCATAAACTCCGCCACTCTTGGCAAAAAGCATGGTTTCAAAGGGGACACGCGGGATCGCGGCCTTGATTTCACTAGAAAACCTGAAGCACCCCTTCTTTGGAACACATTGAACATTAAGTTAGTGTGCGGTCACCCAACAGCCTACAACGGTTTACCCCGAGTAGTTTCCTTGGGTCCAAAGTCAATTCGAAAACCCACTCTTGCATATGCCTAGGTTAGAGCTGAAACAAATCCAAATATGAAGTAGACTGGGAGGTTTGGATATTTTAGATATATCCAAACCCGATAGGAAGACTACCATGTGTCAAGTATGGTCTATGACCCAAAAACACCGCATCTCATATTATGTGCTATTTGGAAACAGGTAATGTGCCTATGAATGAAAACATTGCCTAGTGGGGGCGGGGAATTAACTTTGACTTCTATTTTGTAGATGTCAATCAACTTGAGTTTTTACATGGTCTTGGCTACACCGGAGTTGCTTCGTATTTGGTGGGGCCAAATGTCCTCGGAAGAGAAAAGGGGATATCGTGTCACTTAGGAAATTTGACATCCATTATGACTATGACGGGTTGCAAGGAATTGATAGAAGTGATTATCGGATTCTGGGATAGCGATAGAATGGTTTTCAGATTCGGTGATGACATCGAAATGATGCCAACTCTAGAGGAGTTTAGGGATGTGTTGACTAGCATAGGCTCGGGACTGAAAAGAAGAAAGAAACTCGATCAAAATGTTTTAATCCAAGAAAAACCCACTTACTCCCAAATTTTTAGAATGCTTTCTTTGAATTACGCCAATTGGGCCCATGGCCCCACCATACCCTTTAGAGAGCTGACAAAAGGTTTGGAAGCCCAAATGGATTCGTGGAACATCCCGAAGAATTCAAGACTTATGCCAAATGGACGACCACCAGACCTTTAGCTTTCACCATTTGCTTTCTGGGAACCATGGTCTTTCCCAAAGATTGGTCCTTAGCCATAGATGCCCGAGTCATTTCGGTCACCCATGCCATCCTCTACGGCATAACCTAACAAGAAGAAACCAAATACTTTGACATAACCCCAATCATTCTAGCTGATTTATACCGAGCCCTAAGCCTCTTCCAAAATCATTACAAATACTTCCAAGGATGTAACTTACTCCTACAATGGTGGATCCTTAAGCACATGATCAAGGTTAGGGTCAACAACACTAAAGTAAGCCGGCCGAAAAGGATGATCTTTAGGACTTTTGTCCAAAAAACAGACAAAGTTGGGCATTCACCAATTCCAGATTGAAGGAAGAAAGCATTCAATGGATGTTCCACGACTTTGTGTCCACTGAAGTTGTGGTTAAGGGAAGAAAGTGTCCATTCTTACCACTTATGGGAATTCGGGGTATTCACCCTTATGCACCTGCCAGGGTCTTGAGACAATTTGGGAGGATTCATGTTATGCCCCAGATTGGAGGCTTAGGGGATTTTATCATTGACTATGACATCAATAGGCCGCCGAGGTCTTTGGATTGCGTACTCGAATGGAAGGGTCGCATGATTTGGGGTCCCGATACCTTTGTCGAAGATAGGTTTCGTCCGAGTTTTGTTGTGGAGTATAAAGATTGGTTGAGGGCCGACTTACAAGGCACACTTCCTCCTATACTTAGTCTCTACAGCTTTGTGCAAGACAAGGATTCGCAAGCCAAGATTCAAGCCTGTTTGGTTCAGAGAAGAGCCGACGACAGCTATGCTAAGTATTTGGAGAAAATTGAGCATGACAAAGCCGTTATAGAAAGTCTAAGACATGAATTGGAGCTTAAATAAAAAGACTTTAGATGATGTTGCTCCACTGACTTTCACACAGAAAGGATTTATGATGGAAGCCACTTTGACATCGGCCTATCTTCATATCTAGACTACTCTCCAGAAAGTAAAGAAGGCCAAGACTGACGCGATCAGGCTTCATCATCCACCACTGGAGGATATTTTTGTTGATTTATTTTGTGCACTATCTTTACTTTATCTTTTGTACTCCTTCGAGGAAGAATATTATTATTAATGATTATGGCGCAATGGTTTGGTTCAAATGGCACATTTATGTTTCAAACGATTAGTATGCTTAGGAACGCGCGTAGTGTAATCTAATAAATTGCTTTGTGTGACTTATTTGCTTTCATATGTTTCGCTTAAATGCTTAATTGATCTCTAGTACCGCCCACTCACCCAAATAAAAACAACAGAAAAGGCTCAAATATGCCATCCAACTATCGAAAATGGTTCATTTATGCCACTAGTCTATAGTTTGGCTCATTTATGCCATCGAACTATAGGAAATGGCTCATTTATGCCATCGAAGATGAACACCATTTATGCCACTCATCAATATTTTGCATTTATACCCGCCTATTACCAAAATGACTCATCCATGCCCTTTTTCATTAATGTTATATCGAGAAGAACGAGGCCTCCAATTAGCGGTCATGTCGTTTAATTAAACCGAAAGATTCAAATTAATAAAAATCCGATCTCGCCTTAAAAACCAGATCCGAGCGGACAAAGCCAAGATCAAAGAATGAAATATGGCTGATGCGTTAATGGATTCGGTGGAGAGTATTTCCTATAGTTCGATGGCATAGAAATTTCTATAGTTTGAAGCTCAAGGAGAGAACGAGCCTTTTCCGACAATGAACAAGGGATCCTTCCCGAATACATCCCAGAGGTTATGAGAATAGAGGAGTTCGAGGAAAGAAATGGAGTCGAGTCAAAGCCAAGATAAGAGAGAGCCCACATGGCCATCAGAGGAGGTTGCCTCCCCGCACCGTCAAGCCAAAAGGGGAAGGAAAATGGAGTTTTGCTACACCGTCGCGCCCAAAAAGGGAGGAACCTCGCACGCGCCATCAAGTGTAGGGAGGGCCCGAAGAGCGAATAGGGTATGTCCAACCAGCTTCGCCCGAATGGTGGGCTATTGCGATTAAGTCATTGGATTGTCCCTACCACGTCTCGCCTAAGCACATTACGAGCGAGGAAATGATGATCAAGTTTCGAAGTAAAGGGATAGTCAGTATTTGCTTCAACAGGTTGCCACCATGTGCTCCGGTATTCGCACACAAGAGGTGCCCTTATCACCGGGATCAGGTAGGGCACACCATCAATGAATGCTTGGCCTTCAAGAAGAGACTCATCAAATTGGTAGATGAGAAAAGCATCACCAAGATGTTGGGCCCGCATTCACTTTTGGTCCATGACAACATCACCCCAACTGAAGGGATTACGCTGAATACTCATATTTGGTGCTATGACTTTACAGTGTTTAAGGACTCTTAGGCTAGCATCTTCCAGAAGTTGGTCAGAATTGGGAAGATTAGCTCCATCAGAACTAGAAGGGCTCAAACTGAAGGAGTTGGCCACCACAAAATGTGTCTGTGCCATTCTGGAGCTTTAAGGCACGACATCGAAGAGTGCGATGTGTTCAAGTTTTAGTTGGAGAATTTGGTCCACAAAGGCGCTTTTTGGTTGGTGCTCCCATCTCAGTATTAGGGTTTGGGCCTTTAGGGCTAAAAAGGGTTGAACGGACAAACAACCTATGTTGACCTCAAAAGAAAGGTCGCTTTTTGGGTAGTTTAGGGGATCCCATTTTTGTACTTAATACGGATTTGTCCCCACCCCTCCCCCCCATTTTATGTAAACGGAACTGCGCCGACCTGATGTCCCAAGGAGGGATACGCAGGAAGCCTTTTTAAATTTTATCTTATGGTCACGAGTAGGTTTTAAGATAGGGCATTCTACGTAAGACTCGATCCCTATATTATAAATATTATATTCCCTCCACTCAACAAAGCCCAAGAACCCAAGACCCGGTACAATAGATCAATTGAGCAATTAAATAAAAAATATAATTATTTATGTGCTAAGTGTTGTTTTTAAAGTACCAACTATGTGATATCTTGATTTTCTTTCCATTGCCTGACGAACTAACTCTGTTTGCCTTTGAGTTATTCTTTTCTTATAGAAAGAGAAGTTGATTCATGTTCACACTGGCATACTTCACAAGATCCAAAGCTGCAATAGTATCCTTATCCCAACAAGGCAAGGGCAAAGCAAAAATGACCGGTACTTCCAAGAACGAAACTACCCCTACCGACATTGCTCTCTGAGAATCGCCTCTGCGCGATCTGCCTGAGTCGTCACCTATTAAAGACTTCATGATAATGATGTATGAGAAAATCACCCATCTTCAAGAGGAAGTAACGCGAAACAAAGCTGCTAATGCTGCCCGATAGGTCCCTGCTGAGGAAAGAGCCTCCACCGTTCTTTCCATATCTGAATTCGCCGTTACCCGACCATTTCCCCACCCAGTCCGTTGTGACCACCATACCATTTACCCCAATAAACGGGCACATTGGTGCCTTACACAACACCCCATCACCACTTAAGACTAACCAAATTCCCGGAACCGCTCACTCCATCCTCTTTTACCCAACACCACAAAATACCCATCCCGGCATCACTATGCAACCAAGCGTCATCTCGCTACCAACCGACAAGACCACCCCTATTCCCCGAACACACCCTTTTGTTTCCTTTCCACACACTCACACCAGGCACCTTTTCACCCGATCAGGAAATTGGCCATTATGAGGAGATGGAAAAGGCATGGAAAGTCGAGCAGGAAAAATAGGAAGAAAGGCTTGAGGAAGATGACCGTAATGTTGGAATGATCCATGAGGACTACCCTCACTGGCACAGGTCTGAGTTATGATGATTTGTGTATGCATCCCAACTTGGATTTACCCGAGGGCTTCAAAGTACCCCGTTTCAAGTTATTCAATGGGACGAACAATCTTAAAGCGCATCTGCGGCCTACTGTGACCAATTGGTCGGTGTACGATACAACTAAGCACTCATCATGAGGTTGTTCAGCCAAAGTTTGACTGGAGAAGCCTCAGAATAGTTCACGGTGCAAGACATACGTCGTTGGGTCACATGGTGTCACGACCCAAATCGATGACTCACGACGAGTGCCTGACCTCTAGTGATCAAACACCCCTATACTCGTACCTGGATAACACTGAATACCAAGGGCCCATGAATAATTTGATCTGAACTATACTGGCTTAAGAAAGGATAACATCATGAACTTGGTACCATCATAATGTATATATGCTGAAAAGAACGGTGCACGCCGACTAGGCCACTATATATGCTGTACACAAAGAATAGGAGCCGACAAGACTACATCACATGTCATCTACATACAACTGTCTACATACCTCTATTGGAACATAAAGCTGTAGAAAGGACGAGACAGGGTCCCGTCATACCCATATATAAACACATCTCAAAAGAATAGAATAACAAAATAGACTGCAACTCCAGATCAAGTGGAGCACACTGACCACCGCTGGACAGGAGTCCTATTGAGCTGGACCGACCGTCTGTCTACCTGAACCTGCAGGCATGAACACAGCCCCCGAGCAATAGGGCAGTTAGTACGGATAATGTACTGAGTATGTATGGCATAAGAGTAACATATACATAAAAATCATGAAAGGAATATGAAACTCATAAGCCAACTGATTGTCTGAATGCATCTGCATGACTGAATGTCTGAAAACATCTGTGTAACTCCATATAACTGAAAGTGCCTCTTAGCTGTATGATATTCATGATCTCTTTAAAAATCATATACCTCTTTATATATAGTGAACTACCCGACCATATAGGTACGGCGTTATTATCAAATGAGTAGTATACTGCCCGGTCATATAGGCACGGTGTTATCATCATCATCCCGCGTCCGGGACGATATCATAAGCTGCCCACTGTAGTGGTGTGCACATCTACATGCCTGCCCAGCTAACTATATCACGGCGCGGTGTAAGAAAATAGCTGTACATATATATAAATGCATGAAAGACTTGGAAAACAACACTCTGAACTACTCTGAGCAGCATAAGATCTCTGGAAGCCATAGGTATAAAACATAGGAAATCAAGGACACGAGGAATCATGTACCATCTAAGAGTAAAGTCTTTGGAACTCGTTCGCTTACTATGTTCGTTTGGATAATAAGGATCATGCCAAAAGAATAAAAAAGGACAGCCTTAACATACCTTGGAGCGTATCTAATCGTCCAACATCTACTTCTCGAATTCGTAAGTCTACAAACAAGATAACATAGGCCACCATTAGACCATTTACATCACATACTATCTAATTCAACTCAAACATCGACAACAACATCCACAACCTCAATATCAATTCTTACATATCAAATATAGCCAAGTCTATTCCAAATCCTCTCTCAAAACAGCCCTTAGTTTCACCTTAACCTTTATTCAACTTACCACTTCCATAATTATATTACCTTTGCTTAAAATCACTAAAATTATTGATAACTACTCAAACACAAAGATAAGAATCATATGATACATACCTTGAAGGAACTAGGATACCAAGAATCAAACTCTAACTCCAATTCCCAAGCTCATCAACTTCAAGGAAACCCTAGGAACAACCTTTTTCTTGACTAGCCCTCGGATCTTGCTAAAATTCTTCCAATATAATAGAAAGTGATGAGAGGAAATATTTAAGGGTTTTCTCTAGTCTGAGAATGAGGAAATAAGGAATAAAATCGTGGGACTAATTATTTATAGATGAAACTAGAAAATTCTAGTGATACGGGTCGAGGTCCGTCTATTTTCACCTGCATATTCAGAGACTGCATCAATGTTGACGACGCGGATCGACGGCCCGTCGACACTTTAACTTCTAAGTCATTCATCGCATCGATTTGATTGCATCCAAGAACATATGCTTATACTTTGGTATACGCGAGGTAAGGCACTTAATATCTCAAAAATCAGGTACTGACCTCCATTCTAAGGGCATACTCAACTAGGAAACCATAGGATTTCTTACGGCGAAAATGAGAGGCGTGATATTCTCTCTCCTTAGAAACTTTCGTCCTCGAATATTCATACAAGTTATGAGCTATAAAATTTTTGGCAGAGTCTCCTCTGTAATTATACCAATCGAACCTGCACGCAGCAACCCAATACAATGCCACACGGGGCCGCATGCTAAAATATACAACATCATGAACTCACGACCAATCACTATAACTATAAGTAAAAGCAATACCTGGGGGTGATGATGCCTCAAACTGGGCTTCCTAGGGCAACGGAAACAAGTACGGGTACTTAGCCTTCATTTCCTTTTCAGCTTCCCAAGTACTTTCTTCAACATTATTATTTCTCTAAAACACTTTAACGGAAGCCACATCCTTAGTTTGCAGTCGACGAATCTGCCTATCCAATATAGCCAGCGGGTATCCTCATATGATAATTGCTCAATTACCTGGATATCCTCTACCGGTATAATTCTCGAGGGATCTCCTATACACTTACGGAGCATTGATACATGAAATAATGGATGTACAGACTCCAACTCAGAAGGCAGTACTAATTCATATGCCACCTTACCCACTGTGTGAATGATTCTATATGGTCCAATGTATCGAGGGCTCAACTTACCTTTCTTTCCAAATCTCATCACTCTTTTCATAGGCGAAACTTTCAGGAAGACCCAATCACCTACCTCAAACTCCAACTTACGTCGCCGATTATCTGCATAAGATTTCTGTCTACTCTGTGCTGCTAGTAACCTTTCTCGAATCATTTTTACCTTCTCGATTGCTTGCTGTATCAAATCTGGGCCAACTAGCAAATTTTCTCCAACCTCAAACCATCCTATAGGTGATCTACATCTCCGCTCGTATAAAGCCTCATAAAGAGCCATCTGAATACTGGATGATAACTGTTATTATATGCAAACTCAATAAGAGGCAAATGATCATCCCAGCTACCTCAAAAGTCAATTACACAAGCTCTTGGCATGTCCTCAAGTGTCTATATAGTACGCTCCACTTGTCTATCTATCTGCGGATGAAAGGTAGTACTAAGACTCACCTGAGTCCCCAATCCATTCTGAAAAGATTTTTGAAAGTTAGCTGTAAATTGCGCTCCTCTATCTGAAATAATGGGGTAGGAATACCATGAAGTCGTACAATCTCTCTAAGATAGAGCTTCACATAGTCTTCAGCTGAATAAGTAGTTCTGACAGGCAGAAAGTGGGCTGACTTTGTAAGCCTATCAACTATGACCCATATTAAATCATACATCCGCTGAGTACAGAGCAAACCTATAATGAAATCCATATTAATTACTTCCCATTTCCACGTCGGAATCTCCAAAGCCTGTAATAAACCTCTGAGCTTTTGGTGCTCCATCTTGACTTGCTGACAATTCGAATACTGAGTGAAAAATTCTGCTATATCTCTTTTCATACCATCCCACCAATAAATTTTCTTGAGATCATGGTACATTTTTGTTGTGCCCGAGTGAATGGAATAGCGAGAATAGTGGGCTTCCCCCATAACTTGCTGACAGTGGCCTGCAGTATTAGGAACGTATAATCTACCTCGATATCTGAGCACTCCATCTCCTGTGATCACGAATGGTGTCTTTTCTTTCTAAGGAGTTTGTCACGACCCCAACCGATGGGCCGCAACAAGTGCCCGACCATTGCCGGCCAAGCACTCCTATGCTTGCATTTACTTCTCATTGATCGTCCATCACAGGCCCATATACATGCGTAACCCCAAAAAACCGGTTTCCCGAACAATCAACATAAAAGGCACCGTACGGAACTCACGGCGCCAACACATACATATAAACGCAAAACATCGAGAATAACGGCGTGAGCCGATTTGCTATTTGGCACACATATATAATCGTACAACAAAAACACACGCCGACGGGGCATTTTACCATCATGGCTACATATCACTGTCTCTAGACCTCTATGGAGTACAAACTGTAGAAATGATAGGACAAGGCCCTGCTGTACCCATATATGTACGTAACCGAATAGCATACTAAAAGGACTGAAGATACGGATCAATGGAGCGTACCGGCCCTGTATTTGAGGGGAGGTCCTGCTGTTGTGAATCGTCGGACGGCTACCCGATCCTGCCGGGCATGAACGCAACATCCACAAGAAGGGACGTCGATGCGAGTAATGTGCAGTATATGTAAGGCATGAATAGTAACACAATAAGGGATGTAAAGTATGAACAATAACAGAATGGAAATATAGAGCACATCGTGAGATAAAAGAATAACATGTACATGTGAGTGCCTCTTAGGGCGGATGCCATGCATGCTAGCTTTCTATTGAAAATATTTCTTGTTCATATATATAGAAAATAGAACATATCATATTGCCGAGGCGTCGGCTCCTATCCATTTAACCACATATGTCCCGCGTCCGGGCATCCAGCGTCCGGGATGAGATCATATTATACCAACTGATCAGGTGGTTACGCGTATATAACGCTCTGGCCTTTTTTCCCATATTCCCCATTTACATATACATATATCATATAAGCAGCATGCAGGAGATCCCAAAGAAAAGCTATAACTCGATCGGAGTGACGTAAGGTCGGTAACCTCCGATTATATTATGGAATGATCATCGGCTATCTCACCTTGAATGAACAATTATTTTAAGGTGAGACTACCAATGAAGAATAACATCAAGAGAAAACATAGAATAAGGTCATAAATCTCATAAGGCGTCACTTCATATACTTTGAAGTCTTTAGAAAATAGAGTCATTATCAAGGAATAAAATTGAGGATCAAGAATAGCTCAATATTCTCATATTCATATTAAATCCACAACTTGAGACTTTCAAATATGAAACCATTCTCATGATAATCATCATAGACATATTCACATCTTTGACATCATCGTTGTCATTACAAAAAATATGTCCGTCGTTGTAGTCATAAAAGCTTACAAAATCATAAACCTTTGTTTTGGAAAGATACGGACAGTTTGGAAAACATTTACGGGTTATCAGGAAGGGAATCATGCCTTAGAATCATAGACTTTTAACTTTTGATAACAAGGAAGATATGGAAACATTTATGAAGTCATATCATAGGAATCATGCCTTTGAAAGAAAGGGACGAGCCTTAACATATCTTTCCGGTCGCCTTACTCTAATTACTGCACGCTTGTCTTTCCAAGCTCGTCGATCTATATTTAAGAGGATTCACACAATCGTTAGACTCATCATTATACGCTTGTCTTAGTCCTTCAAATAAATCCATTTATAATCTGCCAAAGTTCGAAAGACCTCCCCTATTTATATGTCTAGCCCGAAATCACAATACCAACAAAACAACAACTACAACAACACCAACATAAACAACATCATCATCAATACCAGAATATTCCATAAAGCACCCCATGCGATGTTTATCCCATTTCTCAACCAACAACTTTATTATACAACCATTTCATCACTCTATCTTCGTAAATAAACCAAAAGTAATATTAATAAGGAGAGATTCATACCTTATTTTTGTTAGAACAATGATATCTTCAATATCCACCTTGAATCCACCGCAAAACCATACTAGAATCACATCTATGCGTTTATCCGAGCTTCGATTAATACTCCATCACTTGAAGATTGCTTACTTTTTGTTTCCCTCTCTCTCTCTCTCTTCAATTTCTGGGCTAATCTGGTGAAAAAAAGGGGTTTTTACCCTTTATATAGGGTCAAATTCGGGTCGGGTCACTGTAGCACGAGTTTCTGCTCTGTCAGCTGAACTTGTAACGTCCATAATTCTCTACTCCAATGTACTATCGAAGAGCGGTCTATTGCGTTGGAAACTAGACTCGACGAACTTTATTTTAGGCTTTTGTTTCACCTTAAAACACTTCATATGCTAAGAGATATTCATCCCCCAATTTGGACTAAAATTTCCACACAAACATTACCCATCCTTTCTCCAAAGTCGTACTACTTCATTTCTTCCACTTATTTCCTTATAAAACCTTCCGGTATACCTTATATATATCCTTCACTTATTAAATATACTTAATAATGCTTGCTCCTTATATTCCAAAGTGGTTTTACTTAACCCTAACTCAACGTACTTATGTTTCAAATTTGATAAGTGCTCTTCAAAGATACGGGGTGTAACAGTATCCCGCTAATGACCTAAAATAGGATCCTCATACTGACGTTCCTTTATCTCCGCTACCAAAGATGACATTGCGGTATCCTGAACTGTAACTCCTATATCACCTGAATCTAACAGCCGAACTCCAAGGCTAGTCAACTGACGAACTTCGCGGACTATCTCTCTTTTCTCCGGCTGCACATATGATAGGATACCCATGGATCTACGACTAAGAGCATCAGCTACTACATTACCTTTCCAGGATGGTACAGAATATCAACGTCATAATTTTTCAGCAACTCTAGCCATCGCCTCTTACGTAAGTTCAAGTCCTTCTGCTTAAAGATATACTGGAGGCTCTTGTGATTAGTATAAATATCAACATGAACACCGTATAAGTAGTGTCTACACATTTTCAAGGCATGGATCATTACGTTTAACTCAAGATCATGGGTGGGATAATTCTTCTCGTGCTTCTTCAGCTGTCTGAAGGCATAAGCAACAACCTTGCCATGTTGCATCAACACACATCCCAACCCAATACCTAAAGCATCACAATATATCACATAGCCATCTGTTCCCTCTAGAAGAGTCAAGACAGGTGCTGAGGTCAACTTGTCCTTCAATGTCTGAAAACTCCACTCACATGCATGTGTCCACTGGAACTTACCTGATTTTTGAGTCTGCTTAGTCAATGGTCCTGAAAGAGAAGAGAATCCTTCCATGAACCTTCTATAATATCCTGCTAAGCCCAAGAAACTACATATCTCTATTGGTATCATGGGCCTTGGCCAATTCTCCACAGCTTTAATCTTTTGAGTATCCACTCTAATGCCTTTATCTGAAATAATTAGAAAAGCCACAGAGTTCAACCAGAACTCACACTTGGAAAAATTCGCATATAACTCTCTATCTCGAAGAATTCTAAGCACTGCACGTAGATGATCTGTATGTTCGGCCTCTAACGAAGAATAAACCAGAATGTCATCTATGAACACAATCACGAACAGGTCTAGGAAGGGTCTGAATATGCGATTCATCAAGTCCATGATACAGCTGGAGCATTAGTTAAACCGAATGACATGACACGGAACTCGTAGTGCCCATATCTAGTCCTGAATGCCATCTTTGGAATTTCTTCCTGCTCACCCTAACCTGATGATATCCCGATCTTAAATCTATCTTCGAGAAATATTTAGCACCCTGCAACTGATCAAATAAATTATCAATCCTCGGAAGCGAATACTTATTCTTTATAGTCACTTTATTCAATTGCCTGTAATTAATACACATTCGCAAAGAGCCATCCTTCTTTCTTACAAATAATAGCGGTGCTCCCCACGGCAATGTACTGTGCCTAATAAAGCCCTTCTCGAGTAAATCTCTCAATTGCTCCTTTAATTCTTTCAACTCCGCAGGCGCCATTCTATAAGGGGGAATGGATATTGGCTGAGTATCCGGTAGTAAATCAATAGTAAAATCAATCTCCCGCTCTGGCGGAATGCTTAGAAGCTCATCTGGAAACACTTCTGGGAATTCATTAATCACAGGGACAGACTGAAGGGTCAGTGAATGCCTTGCACATCCTGAACTTGAACTAGGTGATAAATATAAATTTTTCTGATCATTTTTCTTGCCTTAAGATAGGAAATAAACCTACCCCTCGGTGAAGCAGCATTACCTTTCAACTCTAGGACTGGATCGTCAGGAAACTGGAATCGAACTATCTTTGTTCTACAATCAACATTAGCATAACAGAAAGCCAACCAATCCATGCCCATAATAACATTAAAATCAATCATGTCTAACTCAATCAAATCTTCTAGGGTATGATGATTACAAACTATCACTACACAGCCTTAATATACTCGCTTAGCTATAACTGGATCACCAACTGACGTAGGTACCTCAAACGGTTTAATCGATTCAGGCTCTACCCCAAACTTACCGGCAACAAATGGAGTAACATATGATAAGGTAGAACTTGGATCAATCAGTGCGTATACATCATAGGATAAAAAAGATAATATACCTGTAACAACATCAGAAGACGTCTCACGATCCTGTCTACCAGCTAAGGCATAAATGCGGCTCTGAGGACTGCTCGAGTTAGATGCTCCACTCCTTCCTCTACCACGTCCTGCTGGTATCTAAGAACCTTGCCCTGAGGAGCGTACTGATGAAGAAGAACCAGCTACGGACCCGGTAGGCAAAACAATACCTACACCACCCCTCGACGGACACTCCCTGATCACATGACCTGGCCGGCCACAAGCATAGCAATCGTCATATCCAAATCGACAGTGGCCGGAATGTAATCTACCACAGTAGGTACACCGAGGCAAAGGTATTCTAACCTGATCTGACTCTAGTTTGTGCTGAGAACCCGAAGCTCTAGAACTGTGGCCTGCTCCGGAATAAGAAGACCGATCAAATCTCAGACCTGAAAAATGCGGAGGTGCACTCCCCGCTGGGTGAAATGAATACCGAGAATACTACTGTCTTTGTCCTTCTCTGAACTTACCAGCCATATCTAAAGACCTAGCCCTCTTACTATGGCCCCGATCACGCTCGCGATCTGTCCTTCGATGGCGCTTACGATCTTCCAGATTCTATGTATATGCCTGTATATGGGAAATGTCCATACCCGGCTGTAACGCAGTTGTCGTACACTCATCAATCAAATGTGACCCTAGACCCATACGAAACGATGAACTCGATCCTCTATCTCAGCCACCATAGCTGGGGCATACCTAGCCAATGAATTAAAAAGAACACTGTATTCTTGAACACTCATATTGCCACCTCAATATGCAAGAATCTTTCTGCTCGGGCCCGTCAAACCTCTGGTGGCAAATAATGATGAATAAAGGCGTTTGAAAACTCCTGCCAAATGGCTGGAGGGGCATTCTCTACCCTAGATAGCTCCCATGTCTGATACCACTGCACTGCAACATCACAAAGCCTATAAGAAGCCAACTCTACTGACTCGACCTCATCAGAGTGCATAACCTCGAAGTCCTCTGCAGACTATTAATAAAGTCCTGGAGGTCCATATTTTGCCTCAACACGGAGAACTCTAGAGGATCTAACCCAAGGAAAGTCTTAACCCTCGCACTACCTGCTCGGTCTGCCTGATCAATACCAACTCCACGGCCGAGCACAGGCGGCTACCGATCGGTCAGCCAAGCGCCATATCATCCCGTATATCTTGGCACAGTGCGTCCTGTCGAGGATCTTGAGGAGCCTTTGGACGGTGGCCGGAGGTGGGGTATGCGAAGTCGAGATGGGCTTTCACTGCGAGACTCGCCCGAGTTACAGTAGCTCGGCCCAGTGCGGCTAGTGGCCTCACTAGCCACTCCCTCGCCCTTCTGGGCAGCTGTAGCTTTCTTGCGAGACATCGCTGAAATCAGAACAAATCCTTAGAAGGCGAACTCTTAACATATGGCTCTATCGCACGATCTAAGAGTGAAGGAATGACAATTTCCTAAATGTCCTGCAGCCTCCCCGTTTTATAAGTGTAGTGCACAACACACCCATAAACAAGACTCTACTAGACACGATCTGTAGATAACACTAGGACGAAACTGCTCTAATACCATTTCTTTCACGACTCAAGCTGATGAGTTATGAGGAGTGCTTGACCTCTAGGTACCAAACACCCCTATACTCATACCTGGATAACACTGAATACCAAGGGCCCATGAATAATTTGATCTGAACTATACTGACTCATGAAAGGATAACATCATGAACTCTGTACCATCATAATATATATATGCTGAAAAGAATGGTGCAAGCCGAATATGCCGCTACATATGTTGTACATAAAGAATAGGAGCCAACAAGACTACATCACATGTCATCTACATACAACTGTCTACAGACCTCTATTGGAACATAAAGCTATAGAAAGGACGGGACAGGGCCCCGGCATACCCATATACATACACATCTCAAAAGAATAGCATACAAAAATAGACTACAACTCCGGATCAAGTGGAGCGCACCGACCACCGCTGGATAGGAGTCCTACTGAGCTGGACCGTCCGTCTGTCTTCCTAAACCTGCGGGCATGAACGCAGCCCCCCGAGCAATAGGGGAGTCAGTACGGATAATGTACTGAGTATGTAAGGCATAAGAGTAACATATACATAAAAATCATGAAAGGAATATGAAACTCATAAGGTAACTGACTGTCTGAGTGCATGCACGCATGACTGAATATCTAAAAACATCGGTGTAACTCCGTATAACTAAAAGTGCCTCTGCGGTATATGATATTCATGCTCTCTTTAAAAATCATATATGTTTTTATATATAGTGAACTGTCCGACCATAAAGGTATGGTGTTATTATCAAATGAATAGTATACTGCCCGGCTATATAGGCACGGTGTTATCATCATCATCCCGCGTCCAGGACGATATCATAAGTTGCCCACTGTAGTGGTGTGCACATCTACGTGCCTGCCCGGCCAACTATAGCACGGCGTGGTATAAGAAAATAGCTGTACATATATATAATTGCATGAAAGACTCGAAAAACAACACTCTGAACTACTCTGAGCAACATAAGATCTCTGGAAGCCATAGGTATAAAACATAGGAGATCAAGGACACAAGGAATCATTTACCATCTAAGAGTAAAGTTTTTGAAACTTGTTCGCTTACTATGTTCCTTCAGATAATAAGGATCATGCCAAAAGAATAAAAAAGGACAGCCTTAACATACTTTGGAGCGTATCTAATCGTCCAACGTCTACTTCTCGAATTCGTAAGTCTACAAACAAGATAACATAAGCCACCATTAGACCATTTCCATCACTTACTATCTAATTCAACTCAAACATCGACAACAACATCCACAACCTCAATATCAATTCTTACATATCAAAATATAGCCAAGTCTATTCCAAATCCTCTCTCAAAACAGCCCTTAGTTTCACCTTAACCTTTATTCAACTTACCACTTCCATAATTATATTCCCTTTGCTTAAAATCGCTAAAATTCTTGATAACTACTCAAACACAAAGATAAGAATCATATACATACCTTGAAGGAACTAGGATACCAAGAATCAAACTCTAACTCCAATTCCCAAGCTCATCAACTTCAAGGAAACCTTAAGAACAACCTTTTTCTTCACTAGCTCGGGTTTACGGGACTCGGATCTTGCTAAAATTCTTCCAATATAATAGAAAGTAATGAGAGGAAATATTTAAAGGTTTTTTCTGGTCTGAGAATGAGGAAATGAGGAATGAAATCGTGGGACTAATTATTTATAGATGGAACTAGAAAGTTCCAGTGATACGGGTCGATGGGAGGGTCGACGACCCGTCGACGTGTCGACGGTCTGTCGACTTTCTCCGTTGATTTTCACCTGCAGATTCAGAGATTGCATCAATGTTGACGGCGTGGATCGACGGCCCGTCGACATGTCGACGGCCCATCGAAGCTGACTGGTGTCTGCAGATTTTCCTGAGTCATTCCAATTCACGTCGATTTGATTGGATTAACTTCTTATCCCATAATATTGCAAAGAACATATGCTTATACTTCAGTATACGAGGGGTAAGGCACTTAATATCTCAAAACTCAGGTACTGATCTCCATTCCAAGGGCATACTCAACTAGGAAAGCATAGGACTTCTTACGGCGATAACGAGAGGCGTAACACATGGGAAGACATGGCTGCGACTTTCATGGAAAGATTTCGCTTTAATATGGAGACGGTGCTAGATAGATACTATTTGGAGAAAGTAAAGCAGAGGTCCACTAAAAACTTCTGTGAATATGCAAGCAAGTGGATAACAGAGGCTGCCCGAGTACAACCTCCTATGGGCGAAGAAAAATTCGTGTCATTTTTCATCTGTTCGCAAGAAACAGATTTCTATGATAGAATGCTTTCGATGGCGGGAAGACCTTTTTCTTAATTGGTCAAAATAGGCGAGGCTATAGAAGATAGTCTCAAGACTGGCCGAATCATAACTGGTGAAAAATCTGCTGGTTCAAGCTCAGCCGGGTTCGTTTGCAAGAAGAAGGAAGACGTGGCTAGCATATCCCACACTCCTAATCCCAATCCCAAACCCAAACCCAAACCCAAAAGAAGGGAATATTTCTACGATGGAGGCATATGCTTCACCTCCCCCAAATACCTACATACCCACCCCTAACAACACGGTGCCCATATATTACGCGCAACAAACTGTCACGACCCCGATAGAGGCCATGATGGGTACCCAGTACTAGCTTACCGAGTACCTCTGATCTAACATTCCTTTCTCACTACTAGGTGGGTCACACGGATAATTTATGAACATCTCACTTAATATAGCTATCCATAGTTATGCCCGCAATCATATATCAATAAGCTTGACCAAAATATTATACAACAACAAGGACGGACAAGGTTACTAAACATCTACCCACACACGTACGTCTACGAGCCTCTAAATAAACATAAATCCACTAGGACGGGCGGGGGTTTCACCGTGCCCAAATATATCTGAGAAGAGTAGTACCGCTGGGCGCAGCTCCGGAACAACTGGAGCGCTTTCGGGGCCTTGTGGTGGAACTCCTAGAAGCCGAGACGCGTTTACCTGTTTACCTGCGGGTATGAACCCAGCGTCCACAAGAAGGGACGTCAATACGAACGGAGTACTGAGTATATAAGGCATGAACAATAATATAATAAGACACATGGAGCATATTATGAGGGAAAAGGGTAACCTGCACATCTGAGTGCCTCTTAAGGCGGATACCATGCATGCTTAACTTTCCTTTCATAAAAACATTTCTCATATACGTATACATAAAATAGAATTGCTGCGGAACGTGCAGCCCGATCCAAAAGCATATCATTTTGCTGCGGAACGAACGGAACGATCCATCTATATATTATATACATAATAGTGCCGAGGAATGAACGGCCTGATCCATTTAACCATATATCCCGCGTCCGGGACAATATCATAATATACTAGCTGATCAGGTGGCCATGCGTCTATAACGCCTCGCCTTCCCCCATATATATATATATATATATATATATATATATATATATATATATATATATATATATAGCCGAGGAATGAACGGCCCGATCCATTTAACCATATATCCCGCGTCCTGGACGATATCATAATATACTAGCTGATCAGGTGGTCATGCGTCTATAACGCCTCGCCTTCCCCCATATCCTATATATATATATATAAGTAGCATGCATGAGAGCCCAAAGAAAGCTATAACTCTATCGGAGTGACGTAAGGTCGGTAACCTCCGATTATATTATGGAATAATCACCATCGCTCTATCTC